>NW_017306821.1:969155-996434 GCF_000935625.1 Nanorana parkeri | reverse complement strand
CCCCCCCCCTCCTCTCTCTCTTTTTTCCTTGTATTTTATTGTCTCTGGGTCCTTCTGGTGTCTGCTTGTCTAGTCTGGTTGTGAGTCTATTGTTATGTTGTTTTTTGTAAGGTGGCTCTAGGTGAAGTAAACTACCTGGAGGTTAATGGAACCTTTCGCATGATTTCTGGTTATCGCCTGATGCTACAGTCCCAGGTCCAACTACATAACGAGGCTCCCCCCACTGGGGTGGGCTTTAGCCGTTTGCGGCCCTCAAGGCAGGGTCAGGATCTTTTGGGCGAAGGTATAGCTAGGACTCGGGCACATTAACACATGTACTGTAGATACGGTTGTTGTTATTATTTACGGTTATCCTATTATCCTCAAAGATACACATTTGACGCTGCCTTTGTCTGTTGTTACAATCTCTTGTATGTCTGAAAATTTTCAATAAACTATATTTCTGCAAAAAAACTGGAGCAGATAGAATCTAGAGCAGTCGCCCATGGCATCCAACCAGCTTCTATCTTTCATTTCAAATCTTAACTTAAAGGAGAACTGTGAGGTGAGTGCTTTTCACTCACCTCATAGTTCTAGCCGACCTGTGACATTGAGACTGTCACAGGTTGGCTCAGTAGATCGGGAAGTGAGCGAACACATACCGACGTTCGCTCACCTCTCGATCCTGTCACAGCTCTCTGCCGTGACAGGGGAGGGGCTGGATTCCCCCCTCCCCGCTCCAATCTGCAAGCGCTGCCTGGCGGATTGGACGGGGGAGTGGGCGGGTACAGCTGGCTCTGCCTCTAGATAGGCAGAGCCAGCTGTCACTCAAGCAGCTGGGCGGATCCAGACATAATTGTCGGGATCCGCTTCAGCTGCGGTGTCTCAGTATACCGCGAGCAGTAGCTCGCGGTATACTGTGGCATCTCAGTATACCGCGAGCTGTAGCTCGCAGTATACTGAGCTTAGGGTGGCGGGAGGACGCTAGTTTGTGTCCTCCCGTTATCCTAAGGAGAACTATGGGGAAAAGCCTTAACCCCATAGTTCTCCTTTAACCAACTGAAGAAGCACTGGTTGGTATGCACAGCTGCTCCAGATTCTCTCTGCGCCAGTTTTGATAAATTGCCCCTAATTCAGACTGTTATTACATAGAATGCAGTATATAAGAAAATTGAATAAATAACATGTATGAATACATTATAACATGTAAACAAAAGGATACATAATGTAAACACATAGAGGGGGATTTTTCAAAACGGGAGCAAACAGAATCTGGAGCAGTTGCCCATGGCAACCCATCAGCATCTACCTTTCATTTTCAAACCTTAACTGAACAAACTGGAGAGAAGATGATTGGTTGCCATAGGAACTGCTCCATATTCTTCTGCTCTAGTTTTGATAAATTCCCCCCATAAAATTTTAGGGCTTGTTCACACTACTTCCAGCAAGTTCCAGCATAATTAGCTGTTGCAGCGCACTGGATCGCATCCTGGCTCCCTCCCCCTGCCCGCAGTGCATGCAGCATTTTGTGCGATCGCACTGGACGAGAACGAGTCCAAATGCGAACAAATGCAAATGGTCCTCTAACGGAAATTCGAAAACAGCCAAATTTCATTCAAAACTAAACTAAATCGGACATGTGACTGTTCTTTGGCCAATCAGATAGGTTTGTTTTGGCTTTTGGGGGTTGCATTAAAGGCAAAATCATGTGAATTCATTCCAAAACAAAAATTCGGGCAGATCTGAAATCTGAATAATGAAACAAATCAAATTTGGGATCCGGAATCCTAAAAACGAAAGAAATAACAATCCGAAATGAGTAATTCTTTAAAATAGTACTCACAAACAAGAATCTGCACATATTGTTTGTGAGTACTAGTTTAATGAATTAAAGAGCTTTTAAGTATTAATGGTCTGCGCAATGAATCCTTTTTTGTTCTAAACTCATTGCAGATGAGATGGGAGGCTCTCTCAGTTTGGTTACATCTGGAGATCATGAATTGAGATCCTAAAGGTGCCCATACACCTAACAACGATAGTTGAAATCGACATTGGTCTGTGCATGATGGGCTATTTGAGCTAAAATCGAAACAGGATTCTTGGTAGCAACAAAGATTTCCGATTGAAAATTGTAAGTTGTATGGCCAGCTTAATAGACAGGATAACCCCTCCTGGAAGTTAAATGGGGAAAGTGCTTTAGACCTTCTCTGTGAGAAGTCTAAATATAAGGTGAGAGGCAGCTAAGGGCTAGTTCACACCAGCCTCACTACGTTCTGGCCCGATTCTGGCCAGAACGCACTGGATCGCATTTCGGCCGGCTCATTTTGTTTTGGGGTGGGAGGAGGCAAGGCGGTGTATTGAACTCAATGAAACTATTTTTTCTGACTGCGCCGGACTGGAACACAGACACTAATGTGCCATGCATGTCCATGAGGCCGATCACATTGCAGCCGTAGGGCGTGGTTGCGGTGCCATTGAGTTCAATGCATGTGTGCATGGGTGAAGATCTGAGCACAAAGCTACTACACAAGTGGATATATGGTTTAATAGCTATTTTGGCACAAATTACAATCACGGTTGTGGATTTCTATAAGAGCTTTAGTCTTCTTGGATGTTTGTATTTACAGTAGTTGATTTGGAAATTTCGACTTGGTTTGTGCACATATGTATTTTATTTCATTATATAAATTTATGCATGCTATTTTTTCACTCACTGATGAGTTAAACCTGAATAGAGAGATTAAGAGAGCGACACAGCTTAAGATTTATATGTTTATAATTATTTTACTATATTTGTGTTGCTGCATTCACATATTTGGTGCGGGATATAAATATATATTTTAAGTATTTAAAATCTGCTGACTTAGAAGAAGTTAAGTGCAAGGAGGTGTATGCCACCTCCTGTCCCTCTTTTGTTTACAATGTATTGGGTCATTGAATGCCGGTAGTATAGCATTCACTATATGCCGTTGCTCTGACAAGAGGTACAGCTGTCTTACACAGCAGCCACACTGCCTGACCCTCCTCTCCTCCGTCCATTTACAGAATGCTTGTGTAGCGCTACCCCCGCAGGAGCCGCTTATTGTAACGGGTCTTTCTGTCCCCATGCACCAATGTACCGCCCAATGGAGAATCCACAGCACATCAACACACCTTAAATGAGGTTTGTAACAATGTTAATGGCTGACCCATGCAGAATAATACTAACAATGGTTAAGGCTGCGATGCTTTCGCCTATGACGCGTCACTTGGCCTCCGTGCAGACGCTCAATTACCGTCTCATCAGGTGTGCAACCGACCGATGGTCCTTTCTCGCTCCGGTACAGAGCCTGTGTGTCCCTATCAGACAAAGGTGACCACATCACCCTGTTGCAGGCAGTCTTTGCTCACACAGTCTCACCGACCTCCGCACCCTTCCGAATCCGGTCCTAGACTGCCCGCACTCAGTAGCTCCAGCCCCTCAACATTCCCCTCCTCCTGCACAGTCTCCTGGGAGTTGCAGTTCTCAAGGTCCTTTCAGCTATATCCCTATCTACTATGCACTGTAATCCCCATAAGTCTCCGCCTCTCCGTTTCACACAGAGGCAATTAACTGTTTACAATCAGAATCCACATTCCTATATTAGCACATCTATATAGGGGCTACACTTGGTATTTTGTGCATGGTTTAAAAAACAAAACAAATAGGTCTATTCACTAAAAGGTGAAGGGTTTGGAGAAGGCAGGAGAAGTGAACACTCTAGGCCAAAATAACTGATTTGGAAAGATTCTCCAATTCAGCTCACTTTCCAGGTCAGTAATTTTGTCCTAGATTGTTCACTTCTGCCTTCTCCATTATAGAAATACAGCAGCATATGCTGATGTGTACTAATATGTCTTCTCAGCTGTAGCTGGCGGTGTAGTGCAATGTTACACTCTATATGCATACTTATCTATGATACACAGAAAGTTGTTTTATATATATGTTTCCTGCACAATGCTGTATTCTGATGTAATGTATTTCTAAGCAAGTAAAACTTAGTTCAGCATTCCTCAAGATCTCAGTGCTTCATCTAAATACATAACCAACACTCCAAACCCTTCACCCATTTAGTGAATAAACCTGAAAGTGTTTTTTGATTGTCACAATTAGAGGAGGGGTGGACAAACGATGTAGCAGCTGCTGTGCGGGATATCCAAAGGTCTAGTATATCGGAGCGCCAAAAACATAGCGATAGCTAACATTGTAGATAACATTGTATAGTGAAACTGTACATAGTAAAGAGAATACGGAGAGACAGGAAGTGACATACACCTTCTTGCACTTATCTCCAGATTTGAAATACTTTTTTTTAAATTTATTTAAATGTGTCTTAAGCTGGCTGTGTTGTTTTTTTTTTTAAGGGTGTTTCAGTCTGGTCTGTGGCATTTTAAAGTTGTCACCTTCTCTACCTCATGAATAGAATTCAAATCTGTTTTTGGTGCTGACAACAAAGGCTGACAAAATTAGAAGAATTAAGGGTTGCATGGTGTTCAGTACAATTTCCCCATTCATCCAACAATTTGGGGTTCATGAGATCTCATTATTGTCACACAGAACTTTCTATTTTTCTCAATAAAGGTTGCCTTTAACCACTTGAAGACCAGGGTGTTAAACCCCCTTCCTGTCCAGGTCATTTTCTCAGTATTCAGCGCTGTGATACTTTGACATTTATTCAGTCATACAACGCTGTACTGAAATAAACGTTATATAATTTTTTGGGGACCCATACCGCTTTCATTTGGTGGTATCTTTTTTTTTTTTACTATATTTAGGAATCATTACTCAAAAAGAACTTTTCCCCCTATATTAAGTTATGAAACATTTATTATTACCCAATGTTTGGGTAAAATATAAAAGATGGGGTCACGATGGGTAAATAGACACCAAACATGTCAAGCCTTAAAATTACGCACACCCGCGAAACCACAAAAATCTACAATACCCAAAATTGTCCATAGGTGACGATTTAAAAAGCTTTTACCGCTCATCAATTTAGTGTTATCAGCGATAGATGGCCCTAAAACTGTTGCTCGCACTCCGACAATCGTGGTGATATGTACCATGTGCAGCGCAATTGTCATTTGCGCGTGTTGGTGCACAAGAAGCATATTTACGTTTATATGTGCGTATACTTGGGGGTGGGGGACGTAAAACAATTGTTTTTTTTAAACATTTTTTTATATGTAACTTTATTTTTTTTAACTTACACTTAATGTTATTGCTATCACAAAGGGGCATAACAATCCCCCTATGTGATGGCAAGTGCACACTGACAGGTCCTCTTTATGGTGACATTAGGGGTCTCTAAGACCCCTAATGTCACCTAGGTAACCCCAAAGAAGCTAATGAAGCACAGATCTGCTTCACCAGCTTCTTCTCTGGCTATAGCAGCCAGAGAAATGACAGCTGAATGCGGAAGTGATGTAATACACATCACTTCTGCATTCCGAGATCGGAGAGGAGTTCAGCATGTGGAATAATGCTGATCTTCCTCCGATTCTTCATGCTGAGAGCCGCCGAGCCAGTCCCAGGCACACAGAGTGGACAGCAGAGCCCGGGATAGCAGGTAATAGTGGTGGAGGGGGTGGGTGGGGGTCAGCGCTGAAGGAGGTATACTATACTATACAGCTATAGAGCTGTTGATCGCTTGTATATGTAACTTCCGTTACCCGCTGTTTACACCTGTCAGTGTGTTCTGCTCACACGCACTCTAGGGGGCACGGGCGAACAGAAAAAGAAAAGGCTGTACATTGATGGCGCCACGCTGGAGGGAACTTGCTGTCCGTCCGTTAATTTGCAATTGGTGGACGGCAAGTAGTTAAAGAATAAATATGCTTTTAAACAAAGTGCACTTATCTTTTTTGCATTTAAAAATATATTTAGAGCCATTCTGTTCTGTGCACATTGCAGGGTGTGTTCATGCACGAATTAATGCATGAAAACATACATTGAAACAATATGTGTTGTATGTACTAATGGGACCCCAACATGCATACTTGAACAAAACAAACGCACACCTGACCCCCAGTACACTACAGAACGTGCAGAAAAAAACCTCCAGCTCTGCCCTGTGACACACTGGGAAAAAAGTCAGCTATTTTTTCAGTCTGTGGGCATGTGTTGAGGGCCCATAGCAAATGAATAGATAAATGGACCCCTGCAACGCAATGTGTGTGATCCCTGCAAAAAATATGTGAATGTGCCCAAGACTGCACATAAAACAGTGTGAATGGCTGGTAATTATTTTTAATAAATATATAACTGCACTAACCGGTGATTTCTATAGCTGCCTGGAGTTCAGTTTTAAACTAAAAACCTATTGTTCTTGTGGAAAATATCTAAACATAACATAATGTACAAATGTCACTGAACCGTTTAAGGAAATACCATTGAACTAGGAGGAACTCATCTCACTGATAGTATAATTGGATTATGTTCACTGACATTAACAGATAGCCTTCACTTTATAGTCAACTAAGTGCACAAGAACATTGAAACAGTTTTACCTATTCTTGGAAAGTAATTTAGTACACACATATGATACCATGAAAATGTTTTATCCAGGTTTATCTCTCTCTCTCTGTCTCTCTCAGGAAGCTGGCCAATCAGGAAGCCAGGTGACGACCTCGACCTCCCCACTTGAGGAAACCAACCCCACTTTCCCCATCCCGGCTAGGAACCTTCCTACTATACCTCCCTTCCCCCCCCCCTTCCACACCACACACCTGCCTCCACTCCTTACCCCTGACATCTTTCGCGTCTATTATGGCGACTCTTAAAGTTCTCTCCCTCAATGTGAAGTGGATGAACGTTCTGGAAAAAAGGAGGATGATCATGCATGAGCTCCACCGCCAATGAGCGGGAGTGGCGTTCCTTCAGGAGACACATCTCCATGTAGAACACATCCCACGGATAGAAACTAGAAGGTTTCCCCACGTCTATCATAGCGGATCCCCTGATAAACGTTCCAGGGGAGTGAGTATAATTCTCTCAAAGGATGTACCCTGGTCACCCATAGACCAGCAGTCGGGGGAGGAGGGCAGGGTCTTATTCCTGAAAGGGACCATTGATTCACATGTGGTGACATTTGCCAACATTTATGTCCCCAACCAACGTCAACTTACATTTTTGGAACGGGTCCTGGACCGCCTGTCGGAGTTCAGGGAGGGCACCCTAATTCTCGGAGGGGATTTTAACCTCGTCCTGGACCCGGGTCTGGATTCATCAAGGTCTTCCTCCCATCTCTCTTTCGCTACACTCAGACGCCTCAAACGCTGTCTTTTCTCCCACCAACTCCTAGACGTCTGGCGAATACAACACCCCTCCGGTAGGGACTACACTTTCTTCTCCCCTCTACATCAGAGCTACACACGCATAGACCTATTCTTAGTCCATCACAGCCAATTACCCAAAGTAGTCCGCACTGACATTGGAAACATTGCTCTCTCCGACCACGCTCCTATCTCTCTCCTCCTGGATCTGGGATCTCACCCCCCTGGCCCTTGGCAGTGGAGACTAAATGACTCCCTTCTCCAGGAGCCTGGGTTTGCAGACTCCCTTGAGAGGGACCTCAGACTGTTCTTCAACGAAAACGCCACACCGGATGTACCCCCTTACACTGTTTGGGAGGCTCACAAGGCTACGGCCAGGGGATTGCTCATAGCCCAGGGCTCCAGAGTCAGGAAACAGAGACTGCGGGAAATGGACGACCTCCTTGCTCAAATACACGCATTGGAAACACAACACAAGCGCAGCGTCGACCTACATGTAGGTGCCCAACTTCACCAAGCAAGGGAAAAATTGCGTACACTGTGCATCACAAAAGCTAAATCGGCGCTACTCAAATGCCGACGTACCTTCTATGAGTACGGCAATCAATGCGGCAAGTATCTGGCCAGAGCGGTGCGTACGCAGCACACTCGGACATTTGTCTCCTCCATAACCTCACACACGGGAACCAAAACGTCGCACCCGACGGACATAGCGGCGGCCTTTACCGGGTATTACCAGAGCCTATACAACCTCACTGACACCGCTTCGACCCAGAACCCTCAAGCCCACCAGGATAACATTACACAATACATTCTAAGTTCTGGCCTGCCCTCTCTTACTCCGGATGCCAGCTCACTGATGGAATTACCCATTACGGCAGCTGAGCTGGACTTAGCCATCAATCTTACCCAAACCGGTAAAGCCCCGGGCCCAGATGGGTATCCCCTGTCGTACTATAAGCGCTACCTACCAATCCTGTCGGCTCCTTTCCTTCAGGCCCTTAACTCAATCTTGGATGCCCGTAACCCCCCCTCGAATCCCTTAAAGCTCACATAACAGTCATACCCAAGGAGGGCAAGGACCCCTCGCTATGTCCCAGCTACCGACCGATCTCCCTGCTCAACGTGGACACTAAACTTTTCGCCAAAATCCTCTATCTCCGTTTGGTACCCCATCTGGGCAATCTCATACACCCGGACCAGACCGGCTTCATCCCCTCCAGGGAGGCAAGGGACAACACCACCAGGGCGCTGGGGGTGCTCCACTCCACCCGATCGACCGCCACTCCATGCATACTGCTGTCGACAGATGCGGAGAAGGCGTTCGACCGGGTGGACTGGAGGTTCCTTTAAACACCTCTTTTGAATGAATCGGTATTGACGAGTTCAGCTATCTGACGAGGATTGTCCGCAGTGAGTATATCTGCTTATACAGGCCAGGCATAGAGGTCTCAGCAAGGGATATATTTCGCTATCACAACGATCGGAGTCAGAATAGGCGGACAGCAAGAGGTTAAAGAAAAGATGGCAACCCTAATCAGCTAACCTCCCAGTGACATGGGGCTAGCATAAGGCTGCATAGGCAGCCGCCTGAGGGCACCAGGGGGGGCTTTTTTCATGATGGGTGTAGGTGGGGGCCTCACGTTTGAGTTTCGCCTAAGGCCTCACAAAGTCTAGAGCCGCCTCTGCTGTCGCGTATCCGGTCTGACCTAGAATTATGGACCAAAAACACTTTTTCGTGGATGGGCCGTTGCAATATTCTGAAACAGTCCATCCTCCCGCGCCTGCTATACCCACTCCAAGCCCTGCCAATCCAAATCCCTACGTCCTTCTTCCGCAATATCCGCTCCCTCTTCACGGACTTTGTTTGGAGGTCAAGGCCGCCCAGACTGAGCTATTACATTCTGCGGAGACCCAAACAGTCGGGAGGGATGTCCCTGCCAGATGTGCGACTGTACTATGTTGCAGCACATCTGGCACGGATAATTGATTGGTGCTGCAATACCACTTCCAAACAATGGGTTCTTATGGAACAGTCCTTTACGGAAGTCCCATTGGCCAATCTCCCGTGGAGCTCATTTCCTCTCCCACCCAGACTGCGAGACCATCCCACTATAGGCCCGACATTAAAACTAGCACGACTCACTTTTGACAAGGGTCTCATCTCCTCCTCCCCTTCTACCCGTCCTAGATAACCCTTCCTTTCCCCCGGGCATAGGCGCCCAATCTTACCGCCCCCTGAGAGAGAGGGGAATTCTCAACGCGCATCATCTTTTGACAGCCCAGCAGTGGCCCTCAGCGGAGGACCTTCGTACTCACCAAACGTATGGCCCGCTTGATTTCTGGTCCTCCATGCGCCTTTCTCACTTCTTGACTACATGCCTCCCACCCAGCTTCCTTAATGGGACTTCCGGTATCGGTATTGACATGTACCAAAAAAAAAAATATCGGTACTCATACTTGATACTGAAAACCGGTATCGGAGCATTCCTAGTTTTAACCCTCCTCCTCTCCTGCTTATGGTAATATATTATTTTAACATATTGTATTTTAACCACTTCACATCCCTTATCTGTACATTTACCCCTTCATTTCTGTATGTGATCTGTACAATAACCCCTTCACCCCCTCCTCCCTATGACCTGTACATTTATAAATCTAGTATGCAATCATCAAGCTCCACGTTTTAACCCCCTCAATACCGACATGTTTCCTTATTTCCAAACAATTTCGGCAAAAATCTGATCACCTTGGAGTTACTATTTTCCAAAAAGTGTCATTTTGGGGGTTTTTGTACTTTCCTGACATTTTTATTTGGTATGTTTTTATAACAGAGTCAGGGAAACTGTTGTTTTTTTATTTCTTGTTTTTTGTTTTCTTTATATAGCAAAGGATTTTTAAAAAAAAAGTGTTTATTAAATATCACCCAAAGCAAGATCTATCTGTCCCAGAAAAAATAATTTGGCAAGTGTTGCGTGACGGAGTAATTCTCGGTAAAACTATTAGAGCAGCACTGAATACTGAGGGGGGTTAAACATGCCTGTACTGAAGTGGTTAACCTAGCACCCGTGTGTTCTCATATGATTTGTGTTTCAGTAGAATTTGTTTGTAAATACATGTGAGAGAGGAAGAGCCGAAATCATAGAACGTTTTCCTCTACAGAACGTGTCTCCTTATTTCAGTTGGACAAGTGGACTATATCCACTGAGGGAGGCTTTTCTTCCAATTGTAACCAACGTTCCCTTTGTCATATTCCACTTCTAATGTCTGATACCTTCCTGTGACTTCTCTCACATACATGTGGCAAAGGAAATCGCAGTATAAGTTTTTTTTTGTTTCAAAAAACTTTACTCAGTGTCGAGAATGAACAATGTATAACTCAGGAGTTCACTCTGGCAGACAGTGGCAGTGCTTTGTGTGCTTTGGTCACCAGGGGAACAGGGCGGGCCGTTGTCATGGAGACAGCCAAGGCGTTCTTTTACAGTGATTAGAAGTTCCTCTAGTTAGGACGGGAGTGAGGTGGGACTTCTCTCCTCACGTTGTTTGTATTGCTGGCTGTTTGGTGGTCTTTGTACACACACAGTATGTGAGGTGTGCGGGTGACAAGCTTAGTGTCGGCTGTACGAGTGTCACAGCATGAGAGCCACATAAAGAGGAGTGCAACATGTCAGTGATTGAGTTCCCTTCACCCCCTGTGGGGCCCAAGTCCACAGGAAGGAGAGTGGTCACCACTGGTACCCTTCTAGCAATCGGAGAACACAGTTCTGGTAAGGAGAGCTGCTTCCACTGTCACCATAGCCCCCATTCATACTTGAGCGGGAGCGTTGTCAGGCGGTTTTTGTGCGTTTCGGTTTTAGCCAATAGAAAGCTAGTTACTAGGCGGAAGAGATGGTTATTACATGTGACATTGTGCCAAAAATGTGTGTTATGCTTGTATTTCATGCGCCCCAGTGAAATGTATAGGGCCACAAACGTGCGATTCTGCCTGAAAAAAGCTCATGTATATAGTGGGATTCTTTATGATGAGCGCTATGACACTTCAGGAAACATGTGGCACAACGCTCAAGTGTGAATGGCGGCTAATATTATATTATAGTACATTTTATTTTTCTGCTTATTTGCCTAATTTAGTTTACTAAAAATCAATTTTTTAAAGGACCTGTTATAATAAGAATAGGGGGCCTTATTCACATGAGCAAAAATACAGGAATATGGGCATACAGCGTAACATGTCCCCGTATTTGTGGCATCCGGGAGCCCGAGCTGCAGCTGCTTTCTGTTCATAGGTATATATGGACAGAGAACGCTGTACATGTGTATACACGTGTTAAAGAAGAACTATGGGGTTAGGGCTTTTCCCCATAGTTCTCCTAAGGGTAACGGGAGAACACAAACTAGCGTCCTTCCGTCACCCAAAGCTCAGTATACCGCGAGCTACAGCTGCAGCTGAAACGGATCCCGACAATTATGTCTGGATCCACCCAGCTGCGTGAGTGACAGCTGGCTCTGCCTATCTAGAGGCAGAGCCAGCTGTACCCTCCCCCGTCCGTTCCGCCAGTCAGCGCTGGAGGATCGGACAGGGGAGGGGGGAATCCAGGCACTCCCCTGTCACGGCTCTCTGCAGTGACGGGATCGAGAGGTGAGCGAGCGCCGGTATGTGTTCGCTCACTTCCCGAAAAATCACTCACCTCATAGTTCTCCTTTAACACAAAGGGTAGTTGTTTTCTACATTTAGCCCTGCTTTGGGCAAGCAGATCTAAATGTACAGCGAGGAAGCCACCGCTTGTTTTGTACAAGTGATCTCGGTGGTGTACCCAAGGGAACTAACGATAGCGCATGCGCAAGTCAATGTTGTAGACAGCATGGTGTGTGGAGTAACACAGCGGGGAATGCATAGTAGACGCAGGGGCGTCCCAAGGCCGAGTGACACCCCACTGCAACGTCATCGCCCATGTGGGTGACATCATCGCGCCCGTGCGACATCATAACACACACACACGTGATGACGTCACATGCTGTTACCAGTCGGCGGCCATCTTGGTGGTGGACGCTGGCAGAGAGAGCAGAAAACGTTCCCCCAGGGGTGGCAATGAACGGTGAGGGGGCGGGTACAGCTGGCTCTGCCTCTAGATAGGCAGAGTCTGCTGTCAGTCAACCAGCTGGGCAGATCCCGGCAGTAATGTCGGGATCCGCCCCGGCTGTGGCGGTCTCAGTATAACGCTCGCTATAGCTCGCGATATATGGAGCTTTGGGTCACGGGAGGAGGTTAGTATACATCCTCCTGTGACCCTTAAGAGAACTATGGGGAAAAACACTTACCCCATAGTTCTGTTTTAAATCCTAAAAAGTACCTACTAACTATAAACAACAATGTATCTTATTTGTGTATCACTCAGCTGTAGATCCTCAAATCATCTCTGAATTGGTGCCGACACTGTCCTTCCTTCTGGGAGGTGGCTAATTTTTTCCTCCATGGTCCCTGGTTGTATTGTAAATTAGCCACCGCTCCAAGCTTGCTCCTGTGATGGACTACAATGCAAAAACAACTTAGTAAACTAAACATGAGATTGTAGTCTATTACAGGAGTGAACCTACAAAAGTCTGACAGCCACAGGCTCAGAGGCATGATGGGAGTTGTAGTTTCCCCACCGCTGGAGTGCCAAAGTTGCCTACCTCTGTTGTAGCGTTTTCCTATTTCTATGTACTCAAAACAGGTAATAATGTTTTGTACTGTTTTAGAGATGTTTAGGGCTCATGCACATGGGAGTAAATAAAGGCGTATTCGCATACAGCATAAAATGCACCTGTAGTTGCTGCATCCAGGAGCCCCATCTGTTGTGTTGTCCTGTCCATAGGAGTGTATGAATAGAAAACACTGTGTCTGTGTGCATGTGTATATATACAGTACGTGTGTGTGTGTGTGTGTGTGTGTGTGTGTGTGTATATGTATGTATATATATATATATATATACACACACATGTAAACACCACTACCGCCATGCACGTGCGCCCACATGAGTGTAAGTTCCTGAACGTGAAAGTTTCGCAACCAGGAATGTATTTGTGTGCACGTGTAAACGTCGGTACCTGAGTTTACGCATGTGCACACTCGCATACTGATTTTTCTGCCTGTACATTGCTAGAAACAAAAAATGCAGCAGCCAGGGACCCCGAGTGCAGCAAATATGGCGTATTTCATGCTGTATTTATGCCTAAGTGAATGAGTCCTTATAGGATATTTCTTTGCACACAAGCTAGCACTTATACTCCAGCAAAATCTAGTGATATATATTTGTTTCTGCTGCAGACTTGCTGCCTGTCCAGGAAAGGAATGATAGTTTGGAGCTATCCCAACAACTTTCTACACTTGAACAGAATGACTTTATCCCGGATGAACTCCTTCATGTGCTCACTTCCACTGCTAAAATAGCTGTAAAGACCGAGCTGGATCCGGCCAAGAAAAATAAACTTATTAAAGATGGAAAGGTTTGTACAATGCGTCAGTGATTTAAAAAAAGTGATTTAAAAAAGTAAACCCGTTAGATTTTAAACTGAGGCTGTGATGACGAAATGCATAAGCAGAGGTTACCATCAGAGAAGACTGCATGTCAAAAAGATGATTTGATTCAGGCAGCGGCAGATAAAGTTTTATGCAAATCTTATGTAAAAGAAGATCTCCAGGCAGTAGAAAATGTAAGCCTTGCAGCGGGGCTACTCCCGTGGTGCAAGGGTGATAGTCTTAAATAACAAAGAAATACCCAAACCTTGGAGCCTGCTGGCTGCTAGGACAGTCCCTGCAACCTCTCTCCCCCTTCACTCCTGTGATAGAATGTCCCTCAGCAACACACAGGACATAAGATTAATAGCAATTACACTTGGGCCTCCTGACCTCACAGCCTCAAGAGCAGCTGCCTCAACTGCACCCTTTGTAAGCTGGCCATACACCGGTAGATTTCCATACGAACATTCATACGAAATGTCTCTTTAGAACATTCGATAATACCATCATAGACATGACAAATGTCGTACGAAATGTTGTTTGATTTTAACATCCGAGTTTGGAAATTAATGGGGTTCCCACAATAAAAAAAAACACATTTGTCAGAATTTCGTTCATTCGAAAATGTTTCATCCCAGTACGATTTTTTTTCCATCACTGCATTCGAAATTGATTGTCGATTTGACCCCATTAGCTATTAGAAAATCGAATGAACTTTTCAAAAACGGATTTTTTTTCGTATGAAATTCTAACCTTGTATACCCAGCTTTATATTAGATGTGCTCTGGGCGTGATACATTAGCTTGTATTGCTGGGAGCGTGTTAAAAGTTTTTTTAGTGCAGAGCACCCAGCACCGAGAGTAATGCCATATTCTATACCCCCTCCCCCACACAAACCCATCAAGTAAGGTCTCTGGTCACATCTGCATGCTGCTTATTAAATACATTAATATGTCTATGACCCACATAAAGTGAATGTAAAAGTACAGTATGCAGATGTGCACCAGGCTTAACCCTATTGCTAGTCATCCCTGTATCACTAGCACTCATGCTTACTCCCTGTAACCTCAGACCCAAAATTTAAAGGAGAACTATGACATGAGTGCTTTTCACTCACCTCCTAGTTCTAAGCCGACCTGTGACAATGAGACTGTCACAGGTCGGCTCAGTAGATGGGGAGGTGAGCGAACACATACCGGCGTTCGCTCACCTCTCGATCCTGTCCTAAGGAGAACTATGGGGAAAAGCCTTAACCCCATAGTTCTCCTTTAAGCTGGCCATACACTGTTCAATTTTTTTCATTCAACCTGCAGGCTGAAGAAAAAAAAATAGAAGCGATTCCTTTGTCAACGATTAAAAGCGTTGATTGAGGAATTTCCCTGTCTTCATTGTATTCTGACAGCAGCCTCCAGCCGCTGTCAGAATACCCAAACAGAAGCAGAAGCTCATTGGCTGCCGACTCAGTTCGTATGAAGATTTTCCGACTGGCTCCTTCGGGCAGCTGATAGCAGGATCACCAGAGCTAGTTGGCGTTTTTTTCTATTTGTAGCATTGCCCTGCTTCCTCTGTACTTCAGGCACTGTGCTGCTACTGGTCTGTTCTTTAGTAGCTTTTGTCTATCTGATATGATGGGTAGATAAATTAGCATAATGTCTATTGCAATATTTTTGTAACATTTTTATTAACTTTAAGGTTGGCCTCCGCACTACTGACCAGATTTGGCATCATCCTCTTCGCAGGAGCAAGTTTAAACACCTGATTGACCATCCTGTCTGTTTGACAGGGGCTGGGAGGTAAGCTGTAGAACCAAACATAGACATTGTAGTAACTATTCCCTGTAGAGGCTCATGATTATATGTGTCCTGGGAATATTTTATATCTGCCCTTCATCTAAAAAAATTTCGGGGAAGCACAAGTCCACAGAAATTGTCAGCCCATCCTAATCTTCTCTAAGATTTTTTCAGGATCTACAGCCGAGTGATACACAAATAAGATACATTTTTTGTCAATAGTTAAGGTACTTGAAGGCAATTTAAAGATTTAACTGCTGAGTTTAGTGTCATTTTGAAGGAATGAGCTTGGAGTGGTTGCTGCTTTACAGCACACATCGGGACCAGGGTGGACAAAAGTAGCCACCCTCCAGAAGGAAGGACAGTGTCGGCACCAATTCAGAGATGATTTGAGGATCTACAACTGAGTGATCCACAAATAAGCTACATTTTTGTTCATAGGGTAATTTAATGTATTTTTTAGATTTATCTCCTGAGTTTAGCATCACTTTTTGCATTAGGGATGTTCAGATACCTGGTACTGTTCTTGGTACAAGTACAAGTACATGTACAGATCATTTTCCAGCTCCAGGACTAGACCAGAGAAAAATTAAAAAGTTAGGAGACAGCTGTTATTTTTAAGGAGCATCCTGGGATTTGTACATCTCTGTTTTAATGTATCTTCTTTTTAAATAAATATATATAAGTGATGCACTGATACCATTTTTCCAAGTACAAGTACTGATACTTGCCCAAGTACTCACAGATACAAGTACTGATACTTTTTTTTGTTTATTGTCATGTGACAGTTTTTCTAAAACAATACAGACCAATGATTTCAGGTCAGTGGTGGAGCGCTAGAGCCAGGTCCAAGGTGCAACCATTGCAACCCCGGTAGTTCTCATGAAAATGCCAAGTATCGGCACTGGTATCTGAACATCCCTAGTATGCATTGAGCTAGAATATCATAGTGTTGACTTGAGGATTATATGTCTTTGATCCTCAGCGAAGCACTTTTCCATTCAGATATAACCCGCAGGATTACATTCTTTCAGGCAGGTTTGCTGTTTATTTACCTCACCCCATAACACCCCTGGTGTTATTTAGACAGACTCAGTCCTCATCCTTCTATCTCCAGCCTAACCCCCCACGTTATAGAGGGGTTGTCGATCACCCTTCCTCTCCCTTTTCTTCTTTGAAGGGTTTAGCAGTAGTACTATTGTATATTTTTTCTCTTGGATCTTACTCATTCTGAAATCAGGGGTAAAGATATCAAATGAGCCTTAACAGCTCTCTATTTAAATTTCATATGGATATGCCTTGTCTGTCCAAGCTTCCTAGAGTCAAGAGTTAAGTATGTCAAGCTTAACAACATCCTACTGTTGTCCATCGTGTTTTTAACTAATGGACAGTTTTTCTTTTTCTTTCATTGACTATGGTGCTGTTTGATCCAGTTCTCCTGCTGCCATCAGGTATTGCTCAGTTGCACCTCTATTTTGTTGAACTGTTACTGATCTTGTGTTTCCTCTATTGAGTCCCATAGTTCTTAGATGCATTTTTTCCCTTGTGATGATTTCCTTCCAGGTCTGTAACACAGGTTCGGCCTCAGTCATGGCCTTTCTTTAGATCAGTCCTTCTCCATCCAGCCTTCCTTTCAGGCATTGTTTTTTCAATACTATGTGTAGTATGATTCAGCATTGTTGGATGATTCTGTGGCCATTGCTTGGCCCTCAGTAGGACTGCTTTTGGACGTCCCTTTGGTCTAAGATCATCTACTATTATTGTGTCAACAAAGAAAAAAGATTTTTGTACCTACTGTATAATCTTTTTCTTGAAGTCGATGGAGGGAAACAAACCTGGCCCCTTTGTATATTTGGCCCCGTATAGTGTTTGCTTACAAAACTGAGGCATGATGGTTGATGGCAGGGTCATATAGTGGGCTTGCTTAAAGTGACATTAAACCCTCAGATTTTTTAACATAAAACAATACTGTAATGTGTGCCCTACTGTAATCCATGGTTGTTTCCCTTCTCTTTGCTGCTCTTCCTTTTAAATCTGTATCTGTTCTCATGCTGGGCAGAACTTCTGTTTTGCAGCAGACTGCCTTGTCTCAGGAATGGATACACGGTGTCTGTGTGTACGTTTCTATAGGCTTGTAACCTGAGCCAGCACTACAGGAAGAGGCCTTGAGCTGAAAAGGGAAGTTCTCCCCAAGCATGAGAAGACATGAGGATTTAAAAGGAAGAGCAGCAAAGAGAAGGGAAACTACCATGGATTACAGTAAGGCACACATTACAGTATTGGTTTATGTTAAAAAATCTGAGGGCTTAATGTCACTTTAACTTTTTTTTTGTTTGCCATTGTCAAAACCTCCTGAAGGTGGCAGTGTAACCCATTGTCCCCTGTTGCAACTCTGACACCCTATAAAGGAGCAGTTTGAACTGCCAAAGGATATCTATTTCAGTCCATCCAGTTCTGATGCTTATACAGCTCTGCCATACATCACAACACTGCCCTGTCTGAAAAGAGAGGAGACCCTATTTTTATCTGCTGCAGTTCGGTTATACTTGCAGATCTCATCCTTCCCCCAGCCTGTGAGTGGATAGTGAAAGGAGAAGCAGCAGAATGATAGGCTTATCCTCAATCACTATGCTCTCTCCTCCTATCAGCATTCTCCTTGCATTGGAGTACAACTGGTTGGTTCCCTGTGCTGTTTCTTTCTACCGCAGTCAGTGTTCTGTTCTACAGAGACTGCAAGAAGCTGATATCAAGTCAAATTCAAGTACTTACACTGCTTGCATTTAGAAAATGCATTTCAGGATGTATTCATCCCATTCAGACTTGTGCTCTGCCAGTGCATTAGAATTAACAAAGAAATCGGACATGCACCATGCATAGTAATGATAATGCACAATAATGCGTTACCATGTGTTGTGGTGCACTGCAATGTACTGTATGTGAATTGGAATTGAATTGTCATACTGTGTGCGGGTGCCATTGAAAATGAATGGCACCACAACATGCTAATGCATGTATGGTGCGTTGCAGTGCATCAAGGTAATATGTTATCCCAAACACACTGCAACTGAAAGGTGTGAATGGGCCCTTATAGATTAAATAGCTGCATCAGGTTGTGTCTTTTCTGTCTGCCTGGAGTTCACTACAAATTACCATGTAGCCGGCAATACACTAACTGAATATTTGTATACATGGTAAGAGTATTGAAGGATAGGATGTGTGAGGAATCAACAACTTTTCTGCCAATCAGGACTTTAGAAATAATTTTGTCCGCTGTGTGTTGTCAGAGGAAAAAGTAATATTTAAGTGCACAATGTTACTACTATGACTCTTTGTTATATTCCAGGGATATTTCCTTCCTTTGTGATTCTGTGGCAATAGAAAAAAGAAATACACCAATATCAAGTCTTCAGCCAACAGACAGAGGGGATATGTCACCTCGGACAATGGTATGGTTCAGCTATTAACCTTAACGAGTTCTACATTTGTTTTTTTTAATGTACCCAAAATCATCCAGGGTTACCAGTAAATGCAGAATATTTGCTGCCCTAAACTATATTTCTACTTTTGCAGTTACATTTGGGAAAACCCCAATATATGTTTGATGTGTGTTCCCTTTCGCACAGCATACTTAAATATAATTCATAAGAAATATGTCTTACTTTTTAGATGTTTCTTTGGAGCAGGCCTTTGGGCAGACTGCAAGCTACTCCTCACAATTTCAAAGTGAGACTGGAGACAGACAGAGTTCCCTCTCATTAACATACAATGCAGAAGCCAAGCTTCTAATTTTTGATCCCCTTGTTAGGACAGACAGTGTTCCAACATAGTTTACAACTTATAATCAGATCTGCCAGCACAGTACAGATTCCAGTACAGACAGGAATATTTATAGTAAAGATAACTTCCCATAGCCTCCTATTTAACATTATATAGGGGGAAACTAGGTAGGACTTTTTAGCAAGTAAAAAGCACTTAAAATGGGAATATAATTTGTTTTAGGTTATGTAATGAGAATGGGAACATGCAACAAAGTAAACATACACTTTACAACAAGGTGCCATTCGCTATTCACACCCATTAAACCTATTAGGGTAATAGACCCACACCCCTGCTCACCCTGTGCAGCAAAACCTGACAATTCCTATATGTAACATTATCAAGACTAACAGGGTTATTCATAAAAGGGTGAAGAGTTAGGAGAAGGCAGGAGAAGTGACCAATCTAGGACAACATAACTGAACTTGAAAAACTCTCCAATTCAGCTCACTTTCCAGTTCAGCTCTGTTATCCTAGATTGGTCACTTCTGCCTTCTCCAAACTCTTCACCCGTTTGTGAATAACCCTGTAAAAGATTGACTTAGTATATGTTCTATCACCACGTTCCCTTAATATCTACCACCATCACCTACATTTTGACATTGATCATTATAGAGATAAAGCATGCGTACGCCACACTTTATACCCTACTTGTTCTTCCTGCTTTATACTCACTATAGTCTCTTTCAACCATGCTCTCCTGCTCACCACAAAATGTCAGTGAATTAAACATGCTGAATACCAGCATTCTACAGATATCATTCAGTATGTGCAAATGCAGTTGATTCCAATCTCTTATTTTTCTTAGGAAGGAAATATTGGAGAGAGTATTATACCAAAGGAGTTCTACGTGGTTAAGAACAAAGGTGTTTTGGGACTGGAGTATTATGAAGAGTGAGTAGACTTTGTTTTGATTGGATCTGACATTTCTGTAGAAACCTAAACAGTTCCTTCTGCTTGGTACCGGAAGCACTGTTTTCACTCATCTTTGGATAAGTGCCGAAAAGGTGAATCACCCACCAGCTCTGTGGCAGTCTGCCGGAGAGGACTTTGCAACTGAGTATAATGCAAGAAACCAGTATTTGGTTAAACCTACCAGTATGCAGTATATCAATAACTAAAATAACAGTATTAGGGGAACCTATGTTTTAAACTGGTTCTTGAGGAAATTTACACTTATCTCAGCGATTTAACTATCATGGAATTCTAATTACGAAGATTGGTCAGGTTGAAATAAATGTATTTGTTAGTACAGGTACTGTACATCCTTAGGTTTCCATTCAGTATTCAGTTACATATATGTGAAAACACAGCATGGCAGCACCTCCCATAACAACCAGTTTGTCACAGAATGACTGATCCCAGATAAGGCTACAAGCAGCTTTCAGCTCTTGTGTAGAAGAAATGTAACCTGCTAAGCAGTCTCCCTCTAAACTCTGTCTTGGGGAACATCTCCAGAAAACGTTTAAGAGCATGTGTGGTTTACTCCCCCAAGATCAAAACTTTTTTATTTCATTTTGAATAGACACTGTAATTTTGTTCTTTATCTGCATCTCTTCAGGGAGATTTCCCTGCGCTTCCTGTTCTTTAAATCCAACAAGAAAAGAGAGAATATCTTTCCAATGTAAGAGAAAATCCCTACTTTCGCAGTTGTCACAGGAACAACTGTTCCCTTTGGAAAATGTCCCCTCACTTTCATTCCGGCGTGACATTGGTGATCAGGACAAATAAAGAGAGTAAATATCCTGGACAGGGACACATACAGCAATACAAAACCTGACAGGGGTTCTGACCCCTCCCCACTCTATCTAAATCTAAAAAAGTTTTGCCTTTAGTTATACTTTAAGCTGTAATAACTAGACATATGCACCAGCAAAAAATTGGTTTTGTTTCGATTCGGATTTTGCGTTATTTTGTTTTTCGGGTCCGAAAGTCAATTTGTTTTTCGGATTCGGACGAAATTTGTTAGCAGTAGTCTGTACGAAATTTCGTTTTGTTTGTTTTGTTCCTTCGTCGCAGCAAAGTGACATTTAAGAGGGGAAAAACGTTTTTTTTTCTCAAATGTCACTTTGCTGCAACGAACTTTCGCACATGTCTAGTAATAACTATTACAGCGAGCCAATTGTCTATACTTAATTAGGTGTCATGGACAATAGCAATTATTTTCCTGTTGGTCAGACCCGCCTTGTTATGTAACACAGTAGATATGAACAAAAAATGAGTGATCGATACTTTAGTTGCAATCCCAATTGCTATGACAAACCATATCCTAAATCTGATTTGATTACACTACCATATAAAGGTCCACTGCAGTGCCTACACCGATAGATGTGTTAACATGATCTTTCTTTGTTCTTCTGATAGTAAGTACACAACCCTGCTTGAAGATGATGAGAAAAAGCTTCGTCTGTTTCCATCCATGTAAGTTTGGTCTTGACTGGCCAGATACAATGTGGAACTCATAATCTGGAACTATGATCAGCTACATTGGTTTATTTCTATGTATTTAGGAAGCCTAGTGGCAGAGGAGAGGTTCTCCAACTTATGAAAGTCATGGACAGCATGTTAAAAGATGCAGGGGTGGATGAAAAAGACATAAAATTGGAAGGTCCATCTCAGGTAATAATGTGATAGATGAAGTTATATATTAGCCTTGATCGGCCTAATGTGTTTATAAATTAGATTCACTTGACTAGACACTCATAAAAGAATAGAAGAAAAGAAAAGATTGACAATCAGGATAAAACCTACACATACATTTTCTGTACACATTAACAGTATCCTTTTTGGGATCAAATTCCCCATGCTATAGTCGCTAATGTCTATCCTCACACACATTACTTATGCATAGTCCACTATTTTCAGTATTAAAAAAATGATTGTGAGCAATAATGTACTGCCTATGCTGGAGTAAGTGCAGACAGAAAGAGGCGGGAGGAGATCAGCAGCAATGTGCAATAAAGGATCAAAGAAAGTGGAAACAGTATGTTATGGGGAACAAAAGCCATGGCAATTGTTTATGATACACAATTTTTGAGCAAACTAAAAGTCATTAAGTTATAGCATACAGCTATTTTGGAATTGAAGGAGAATTATGGGGAGAGTGAAATAAACTCATCCCCATAATTAGAGCCAAGGTGTGATACTGCAGCGGCCACACGTCGGCTCTATTGATCTTCTCCCTGCAGGGATTCCCCTCTCCATTCCTCCAGCGCTGACTGGAGGGATGGATGGGAAAGGGGGCAGGCACAGCTGGCTCTGCCTCAAGAGAAGCAGAGCCAGCTGCCAATCAGTTGGCTAGGTGGATACCGATAATATTGTCTGAAACTATCCCGGCTGCAGCACGGCTCTGCGCTTTCAGCATATAGCTGGTTTTGGGTCAAAGGAGGGCATAGTAAATGTCCTTCTGTGACCTTAAAGAGAACTATGGCCAAAAAAGGTTGGGTGATAGTTCTCTTTTAATTGTTTGACTTTAGCATAACTGCATTGTAGCTCACTTATTTGTTTACATCTTGCACAGAATTGCTTTTTAATACACAGGTATTATCGTGTTGATCTCATAATGAGATCTCTGTGGCTCAAATGTTGGTCTGCAGAACAGCACTTCTCACCTCTGTGAGCATCAAGGATGCTTACTTACATGTCTCATCTTTCCAGCACATCAATGCTATCTCCTTTTGGTGTAGGGACACATTACCAGGTTGTAGGCTTACCATTTAGCCTATTGTCCTCATTAGAGTGTTCTCCAAGGTTTTGGCTCTGTGCTAGCCTTACTATACTCCCAATGTAGAATACCTAGATGACTCTGACAGGCAATGTGATGTGCTAAGTCCAGACCTTAAAAATGTTTGGATGGATTTTGAACCTTCAAAAATCAGTCCTGGAACTGACACATTCTTCGGAGTATCTGGGCCAAGTCAGACATATGGCCCAAACCAGAGGTTTTTTTATTCCCCTAAAAAATCTTTGACGTCCACTCCCAGACTTAAACTCTACAATCCAGGAGCTGTCCATTTGTGCAATTCCGCATGAGAGTTCTGGGCCTGATGGTAGCCTCCTCGGAGGCAGTCCAAATTGCTAAATTCCACTCCAGGTCTCTACAATACAACAATTTTGTGTGTGTACATTTGCCATTTCCATATCACGGTGTTTCTTTATATGTGCCAATACAGATACATAATCTGTTGGAATTGCTAAAGGCTGAGCAGAATATCTACAACATTGTCTTTCATGAGCTGATCCGTCAGGTCAGTGTGGAGTGTGCAGAGAGAGGAGCACTATTGGCTAAGCTCAGGTCAGTACTAACCTGCAAATACATCATAAGTCATAATTACATCCTGTTGGGCCTGTTAGGCTCACCGTACACGTTACAATCTCTGTACAATCAGCTTTAGAACACCTCAGTAGACCACAATGTCATGGGACTTGTGGGCCTGAGGAGGCTTCAGACACATTTTCCCATTCCACTGACTTTTTTTTGTTTAATTTCATAGTGAACTCATGAAAAACGTATGCTGCATGCCATCATGTACACATGTTTAATACATGACATAATGGATTTTAATATCCCAAACAAGTGTAACTGGCAGTGTACAGTGTAGTAAACTCATAGTGCCTCTACCCAATGCGAGAAGTGAGTGAAGGTTGGGTAATGTGCCAACATTTGCTAATTTTTGTAAACCTGCTGGTATAAACCTATTTTTACTTTTGTAGACAACGATATGTAATGCTACTGGATAAGATCCCCCAGCAGGTGCTAAGTCTGTACAATGACCTCTTGGCTCAGCGAGCTCTGGACCGATGTCTCACGGAAGAGATCATTTATTTCAAGAACTCTATCGGAGAACTGACCAGGTAAGTTCTCAACATTATTGTTTGTAACTGATTCTACACAAGAGGATTCCATATTTCTTAAAACAAACCAGTAAGGAGAAGAATACGGAGGTCCCATTGCTGACTTCTTCTGAAAATGCTAGATGCTTTGCTGTCTCTGGCCTCAGTGCTTTATGAGCAATCATGCAGATAGTGTAGTCAAAGGAAAGTTGTAAATTGTGATTATTATTATTATTATTATTATACAGGATTTATAAAACGCCAACACTTTGCACGGCGCTTTACAAAATAAGGAAGACATTACAATCACAATACAATTCAAGACAAGATGGTAAGGAGGGCCCTGCCCGTGAGAGCTTACAATCTAAAAGGAAGGGGAAGTGATTCATGAGGAGGGAGCTGTGTGGGGATGAATTGTTTGAGAAAGTGATATTTCAGTGGTTAGGTTGAGGTCAAATAAGCTTCCCTGAAGAGATCTTGCATACTTGTTGCAGGTCAATGACTTTTGAAGTATTTGGATCAACATAGCAGAACTGGAAACTAGCATTATTAAAGGAAGAGTTTAATAACAACAGCCTATGCTTGTTTTAAGGATAGGTTTTCTATGAATGCCAATCGCTATAGTGTAACAGAATGTAATTAATTCACCAATATGATGGCAGACCGATGACTTATAAGAATTAAACCAAAAAATATAATTGTTAGTGAGGGAGCTTCCAACTCCTTAATGTGGAAAATTCTAATCAATAGTTGCTCCTCTTCTAACCATCCGTTGAGGGACACAGAAAGTCTTAAACATTTGGGTTGTACTGCTGCTTACAGGAGAAATGGACACTGCCAACAAAAAAACTGTTAACACCACAACCACTGCTCTCAGTATTACTTTGCTACAAAACAGCAGAATGCTGGCTGTGGGCAGGGTTATCCTCTGCTAGCTAACTTTTTTTGTTTCCAGAGTCGAATTCTCTTTTAGGTGGCAGTATAACCAGAAAGTTCTGTGAAAACTGTTGGCGCTTTATAAATCCTGAATAATAATAGTAATAATGCTCAGCATTTCCCATTATCCTTCTTTACATTTTTGCCCTATGTTACTTTTAGTAATTGCAGTGATTGTTTACCTACTGGTTAAAGGAAATGATCAGATTGATCAGCGTTGCACAGACTGTTTTTCACCTGTTTGTTGCATAAGCAACTAATCATGCTCCGCCACTAAAATGGGATATGATGCAGATGTATATTTCTTTAACGTATATATTTTTTTTAAATCGGCTGTATTGAAGAAATGAAAAATACAGCATAATAGTGTCCATGGCCACTCACGCACATTAAAAATCATAGTATGGTTAGTATTATGATATGTAGTGATAACAAAAGTAGTGTAGAAATATTTCCAGGAGTCAGCAGTCCATCTTGTAAGTGAACATATTAAACAAGCAAACATGTCTGTACGCATCAGCGATGAAAACTGTTTTAAGAGCAAAAACCTGTACGTGTTGGAGACGTGCCTGAAAGAAGAGCATAGTGCACTTCCTCAGCCATAGCATCTTAGCATAACATAGTAAAAGAAATAGAATCATAAAACAAACAACAAATAAAGATCGTCTCTCCAGACGTCTGACCTATGTATTTCTGTGTTGACAGACAATGCTCCAATTTTTTTCTTAATTACCTGTTGAGTATTACAGTGAGTATTACAATGTTGCTTCATAAAGAAGAATTATGCGGTGAGTGGAAAACACTCATCCCCATAATTCATGGCGACCTGTAACAAAGAAGCTGTCACAGGTCGGCTCTATTGATAGGGAAGTCAGCGAAAACACAGCACCGTCACTGACTCCTGATCCTTTCCTTGCAGAGAGTGGTGACTGTCAGTCAGCGCTCCCCACAGAGATCCCCCCCCCCTCCGACCCTTCAGCGCTGACTGGAGGAATGGACGGTGGAGGGGGCGGGCACAGCTGGCTCTGCCTCTCTATTCATCTAGCAGGGTAGATCTCAACAGCATTGTCGGGATCTGTCCTGGCTGCGGCGCTCTCAGCATATAGCGAGCAATAACCTGCTATATACTGAGTTTTGGGTCAACCAAGGACACTGTATATGTCCTCCCTTGACCCTGAGGAGAACTATGAGCAAAAAAGGTTGCCCCATAGTTCTCCTTTAGCCCCTTCGTGACTGACGACGTACAGTGTACGTCGCCAGCATCGGGGCTGTTTAAACAGACTGTTTAAACTTGTAAAGCCAACTGTCGGCTTTACAACAGAAGCGATTCTGGCGACTTACCTTTCGCCAGATTGCTTCTGTGTCCCATAGAAGGGGTCGCCGGACACCGCCGCCATGCTTCCCGGGCTCCGTTGCCCCTCCTACGGGCCCGGGACCGGCGATCTTTGTGTCCGCGGGGAGCTGGGGAGGAGGTCGACGAACTTCCGTTCATCGATCCCCTCCCCGTTCTATGGGACCGGGAGCGATGCAGATTGCATCACTTCCGGTCCCTGGGCTGTCAGTTCTGGGCTCCTGCAGCCCAGCTATAAGCTATTGAAGTGCGATCTGCACTTCAATAGCTTATTTCCAGTAGCTTATTATTATTTTGGACCCCCAGCATTACCTTAAAGAGTACCTGTCACCACTACTTGTAAGCCCCCCCATGTGATAGCAGTCAAAGTAAAAAAAAAAAAGTTTTTTCAATTAAAATAAAATAAATCTAATAATATAAAAAAAAATTTAAAGTCCCCCGCCCCCGTGAGCACGCGCGTCGCCACGTAAACACGCGTCGGGTGCGCCTACGCATGAAAACGACGAACGCGCTACACATGTTGGGTATCGCCGCGCACGCCGGAGTGAGAGCAATAATTCTAGGGCCAGTATTTTGGGGTATCTCTAAATTGATGACCTGTGGGGGCTTTTAAAGTGTCTTTTATTGATTTTTTGGGGTACTGCAGTTTTTGGCCGTTTCCCGGACGCACGCAATTTGTAACCTGGGCATGTTGGGTATTGTTTTACTCGTTGTAACCTCATCTTTTATTTGATTTTCTCTTTGATTTTAATTTGTTGTGTTTTGGGGCATTTAATTAAATT
>NW_017306821.1:967938-969024 GCF_000935625.1 Nanorana parkeri | reverse complement strand
ACAACCCCTCCCTCCCCCCACATAACACACACATATTGTGGTGCACACCATGCACATGCGCTGCAGTGCGTTGTTAGAACGCATCGCAGTGCATGATCTTTTTTCTTTATTTTTTTTCTTTAAAAAAAACCATTAAATTAACTGTGGCAGCGCATGGCAAAGCTTTGTGACTCATTGCCATGCGTTGTGATACCTTGTGTTGCAATTAAATATACACCTGTATCATTTTATCACAACACAAACACCAAAACAATTTTTTACATAAGTCGATTATTTACAGTTTTGCATACCTTCATTTTTTTACCTTTTCGCAAAAAGCCGCAATTACAAATTTGCTAATATTTGTTATTTATTAACTCAATACAGTTTTATCTTTTAGATTTAGTCAAAAAATATTTTTTTTTGTGCACAGATACTGATTTTGGTGTGTTTTAACAATTGAATTGTGTATTTTTATCGATTTAATATTAATTTGAGAAACATTGGGCAATTATCGCAGGGCCTACAAATTTAGTATCACCATCTTTTTATTCTACCGGGCCTGCGCTTTCAGAAAATATATGGTGTGGGGGGTCTTTTACAAACGCTAGCAACGCAGCAGTTGAAAATCAAATCAATAGGAAAAAATTGCAGAAAACTCAAAAATGGCGTGGCCAGCTGATTTGAAAAATGTTCAGGAGGGCTTGGCAGCGAAAGGGTTAAAGAGCAGAACCACCCAAAATGATGGAGCAAAGTCCAGTACCTGATAACTCTTGCTGTTCAGAGTCTTCCCCATCTTCCCCATTTCTGACCCAGAAAAGTTTTGCAAATCAGGAGTTCTGATTAACACTGAGATGACTTGCTACATACTTATTTCAGTAGCCCAGTATGTACCGTATATACTCGAGTATAAGCCGAGATTTTCAGCCCATTTTTTTGGCTGAAAAGTGCCCCCCTCGGCTTATACTCGAGTCAGCGCCAGCGCGTCTTCTTACTTACCTCGCCGAGCGTCGCGTCACTGCTGCTCCGGTGTGCGGCGCTCCGAGCGGGGTCATCTGGCAGTCTCCGGGTCCTAATTTAGGTGGCCGGAGACTGCCAGATGACCCC
>NW_017306821.1:884638-967913 GCF_000935625.1 Nanorana parkeri | reverse complement strand
ATATATACATATACAGTCTGTATAAAGCACATCACTTTTACAGGTTAGTAGCATGTCCACGCAACTGGAGCATAACTCGCATTCCACCTTCTATATACAGTAAACAGGCAGGTGCAGCACACTTCTATTTTTGTTTGATTCATTAAAGATGCAAAATAACAGCAACAGTTTTGCGCATGCCATGTCAAGTTTTAAGAGCATACGTTTTCTAGAAACTAGTGCTGTTATTTGCATCTTTGTATCGAATGAATAATATAAATGCTGTAACTGCCTGTAATGGGCAAGCACTTAGAGGACTTAGTATAATTATTATTGCTGAGAAAAATACTGTTGTTTTTTTTTTTTTTTAACGGGACATTTTGCTGGGAGGCAGCCCACTTTTCTCAAGGCTTACACAACCTACAAACAATATACACCCAAAGAATCCCATCCTTCAAATCTATATCCCCTTCCCGCATCCAATTGTTAACACCCATGTAAATATACCAAATATTACACATGAAAACAAAAGGACAACATCTGTCACTAGTAAAGGTAAGTAACTAATAACAGCGTTACCCTAAATTACATACAACTAAGAAAAATGTGAAAAGAGAACAGATAATTGAGTGGATGACAACAAATTACACCAGCAGGGGTGCAACAGAGCTCAGCAGTATCTCCATGATTTCAGCCATGAGGACACCCTTCTGATATAGAGTTCAGGTACCACTTGTCTGCAAGTTACTAGTTTTCCTTTAGTTCATTTATAATACCTTAGTTGTAAATAAGCATGCTTGCATCATAAGAAGGTGTTTTTGAATTGTAGCCTTCTATGTATTCCATGTATTTTCTCACTGAGAATGTTATTCATATAGTATTCTGGAAGAGTATCGTGAATTGTATGAATTGCAGAGGAGTCGTTTGGAGAAGCAGGTTGTCCACCTCACAGAAGAAAGAGATCTTTGGAGTTCTGCCACATATAGGTTGGCTAGAAAGGTGACTTTTACCAACTATAGACAGCCTAGTGTAAAAGACTATGACACATTTTGTGCTTATAGATGGTGCATGTTATAACTTGATTGCTTTAACTTGGTCATATGTTAGCATTTGATCTGTAATAATGTCACTGTGTTCTTTGATTTAGGTAATAGAAGGCAACCAGCTACAACTTGCTCGTAAAATGTACTTAAGTGAGAAGGCCTGGACAAAGGTGGTCCAGCATTTACTTGTGCTTCTTGCATCAAATGTAGGTTGAAGTATAATTGGGAAAATACAAAGTGTTCTTATGATGTTATCTGCTTTAATTTTTGGATATTAATTTTCCTATAAATAAAATCCCTTTTGAAATAAAAATATAGAACAGCATAGTATGATGCAGGTAGGTGATTACCTACTGTATGTTTATTATTGAAAGGGAATTCCTGACATATTTTTGTATTGTAAGATAGTGCTAATAAATGCTAAAAATTACAAGTTCCCGGTATTTATAGGATTCTTAAACTACCAAGAGATTGAAGCGGGTATTGGATGAATGCATATGTTAAGTAGAAGTGTTCTGTGGTAAGACAAAACTGCTCATTACAAAACTGTAGCAATCTAAAACAATAATTAGTAGGGCTGCAACAACTAATCGACATAATCGATTATAATCGATTTTTAAAATAATCGTTAGCTGCAGCTCTAATAATTAGAATTTGTCTTTCAGTGATGTAGCTCCAGTAAAATATATTCATTTTTTCTAGATTGCTGCATTGTGTACTGGATTGCTGCATTGTGTACTGGATTGCTGCATTGTGTACTGGATTGCTGCACTGTGTATTTTACCATCTCTGTCTACGACAGCCTATCAATTAACTCCTCTTTTCTTAATCACTATGTGTATAGGACACAAAGGACCTTTCCGAAATCCAACAAAGTACCGAAAAATGGCGAGAGCACATGGCCCGCTTTGATCAAGAGGTGAAGCGCAGTGAGGAGTCAAGCAGAGAGAAATTGCAGATTATCTGTAGAGATCTGAAGACATGGCACTCTTATTTTCAGGAAAAAGTCTTGTACGTGAAGATTCTTTTCAGATTTTTTAAACCCTTTCGCTGCCAGAGTTGTTTTTTTTACATACATGTTAAAATGCTCATTTTAGGACTGAAAATTGCTTAAAAACCACCAAAATTACAAATGTTCAGAAAGCAGAGACCCTAGTTGCAATGTTTTATGTCACACAGTTTTATCACCACTGTTTATCAAACCCATTAAGCCTCAAAATTGCGTAAAAGCGGAAAAAAACTTTGATACCCAAAATTGTCCATAAACAATGTGTTAAAAGTCTTTACAGGTCATCAATGTAGTTAACCATGAATAATGGCCCTAGAATTATTGCACTTACTCCAGTATGTGCAGCGATACCTAATGTGTGCTGCAATCGTTTTCATGTGTAGGTGTACTCGACACATACGTTTGTGTTAGTATGTGTGTACACAGAGGAGCACAAGGCATTTCTGGGAAGTTTTTTTATTGTATTTTTCTTTAATTTTTTTTAAAACTTCTATTTTGTACTTTATTACTAGCACATAGGGGGTGTATATGGAAATGATCAGGCAGCTTTACAGCCACCTCAATCACTTTCAGCAGAAAGCCAAAAGTCAGCTGAAGAAGCTATAGCAAACAGGAGTGTGTTTAAAGGCCAATGCTGCTGCCAACATACAGTATAACATACATTGGTGACAGCAAAAAGGTTAAACTGATGAGCCTGTTTTTAAAGTGGCTCAAATAAGAAAAGTCTATGCTGCTTATACCACTAAAGTAGGAATTTTGTTTTCACCGTAAAATAATTTTCTCTGGGTTCATTGAGTAAGCAACTTGATAATCATTCAACAACATAGGGCTTTTCTGCCACCTACAGGAGAAATTGACATTAGTCACAGAGGGTTAGGCACACATGAACACAGGTGAACCAGCCCGACAAGAGAAAACCAAAGCAAAAGGAAAACATTAAACAGCCCCTTGCAGAACCTTTTAACCAAAACTAGCATTTGCCGAAGTTATAAAACTTAGAGAATATATAATTCTTTTTAAATCCCGCACTTGAACACCCTTACAACAGCTGCTATACTACATTTTTTGTGATAATCAAAAATTTATCATTTCCATAATATGTATAAACTCGAAATCAAAGATTTTAATGCTGTATAAATCAAATAACTATGATAATATTGCACGTAGGGATAATCCAAAAAAGGAACCCAATACACTATGTTTTCAATTAAATCCACAATAATACTACATAAAGTATATACCTGTGTTGATATTGCACACATAATAAATCAGTGTCCCACATCTAAGTGATTACATACAGTAAAAACAAATCATCCACAAGTAAGGATTGCCCTTATTCATATTACACATGGAATTAAAAAAGTCCCACATCCTTGCAATTGAAACCAGTGAAATCAATCCATTCACACTAAAGAATCCTCATTCCATGATCCAGATACCATCCAATAATGTGTGATTTCATTTTGAAAACAAATGGTAAAATCAGATTCCAAATGTGCTTCCCTCAAGAGTACGCAATCACCACAGGATGTTCAATATTAAGTGTGGTCAAATAGCGCTTTTTCTAATATAATCCCTCTGTCCTACAGCCTCTCCCTTTCCTTGGTCTTTCTAAAAGATTTAGGAAACAAATACAAAGAATCTCATAGTGTAAAACTGTTAAACATTTTTATTAAAAGTAAAGATAAAAACCAAATAGGACCACCGTAGCCACACCCTCCGGCCGCAATGCAAGCACTATTTTGATCGCACTGCAGGCACAATGTGCCCCGCGATCCCGTGCGGGTGATTGCATTGCGGCCGAAGGGCGTGGCTACGGTGCCATTCACATCAATAGCCCACCACGCCCCCTCCTGCCCGGCAAAAAAGTGAGCCAGCCGCAATGCGAACCCGCTGCTTATGGTGTGAACTAACTCTAAAAGAATGGGTCGCTTTCAGGAGCTCAGTGAATTCAAGCGTGGTACCGTGATATGTTGCCACCTGTGCAATAAGTCCATCCGTGAAATTTCCTTGCTACTAAATATTCCACGGTCACCTGTTAGTGGTATTATAACAAAGTGGAAGCAACTGGGAACAGTAGCAACTCAGCCACGAAGTGGTAGGCCACGTAAAATGACAGAGCGGGGTCAGCGCATGCTGAAGTGCACAGAAGTCGACAACTGTCTGCAGAGTCAATAGCTACAGACCTCCAAACTTCGTGTGGCCTTTAGAATGTCACAACAACAGTGTGTAGAGAGATTCATGGAATGGGTTCCATGGCCGAGCAGCTGCATCCAAGCCTTACATCACCAAGTGCAATGCAAAATGTTAAATGCAGTGGTGTAAAGCACGCCGTCACTGGACTCTGAAGACGTGTTCTCTGGAGTGACGAATCACGCTTCTCTGTCTGGCAATCCGATGAACATGTCTGGGTTCGGTGGTTGCCAGGAGAATGGTATTTGCCTGATTGCATTGTGCCAAGTGTAAAGTTTGGTGGAGGGGGGATTATGGTGTGGGGTTGTCTGTCAGGGGTTGTGCTTGGCCCCTTAGTTACAGTGAAGGGAACTCTTAAGGCATCAGCATACTAAGACATTTTGGACAATTTCATGCTCCCAACTTTGTGGGAACAGTTTGGGAATGGCCCCTTCCTATTCCAACATGACTGCACACCAGCGAGTTCGGGGTGGAGGAACTGACCTGCACAGAGTCCTGCGTTAGATTCCACTGGAGAAAGTGATAATGGCCATTTTAAGCCCTTGCAATCAGGGGGAGCAGAAATTTGCACTAACTTACTGATAAATCTTTGCATAACAGATGAAACTACCTCTGTTGTGAGACAGGAAGAGAAATGAGCACCCAAAGATGAAAGGGGGGTCAGATATAGCCACAGGTACAGATGTTACTGACTGGCATCTGTAAGTAGTGCAGAGGGCACAATCTTTTCTAGCACCAAGGTCAGCATTGCACATCAAGCAGATAGAGACTTTAACTGGTGGGTCTTCTGCAGTTGTAGGGTGACTGCCCTTCTGTTTAGTGGTAGATAACTCAGAAAGAATGTTGTAGGAACAGGCAATACCCCACTCCCCCAGGAAGACTCATGTACCAACTGAGCCTGATTAGATATCAGTCTGTGGAAAGAAACTGATCTATCACTCCATTAGGCTCCATGCACATGTGGCGATCTGGCATTCCTGCGGCAAGAACCAACAGATTCCTGCAGCAGAAAAGACCTATATCTCCCGTTCAGATCCACATGAACTATCCCCTTAAATCAACCTACTGACTCTTCTTAGTATACATTAAGGAGAATTATTTGAATTTATTATGTATTTATACAGGTGAAGGTTACCATTGCTAATATTGGCAGTGTTGGAAGGGAAAATATCTTATAGTTTTGAAAGGATAATATTTTACTGTTTCTATTTAATAAGTTGCTTACTTTGTTCATGCTGATGTGTACCTTAATTTTTGTTCCTTGATTGTATTAGTGTAGATTGGCACTACTACGCAGTACCCGATGACATGGTCGTATCAGTGCTTGAAGACTTGAAAAGCTGGCAAAATGTATGTATGTTTAATAATGTAAAGCAATTTAAACTTTGTAGCTACTACGAAACAAATCTGTGCTCTCTGGTAGGGGTGTCTGGACAACACAACTGGCTAAGGGCTTGTTCACACCAATTGCTGTGCGTTCCAGAGCGGAAGCGTTCCTGCGTTCTGGGGCGGGAGTGGGCATGGCGGTGCATTAAAGCCAATGGCACCGCAGCCACGCACCCCCCTGCATTCCAGAAGCTGCCGCTCTGGAACGCACCGCGATTGGTGTAAATGGGCCCTAAAAGTTTCTTCAGAAGCAGAATTGCAGTCCAAGCACTGTGTACCATAATGTGTCGATAACAATCAGTATGAATAACAACTTGCATAACTTTTATCCCTGTAACAATATTTTTGGCTTATTGTAAATATATATGTTCTCTTTTTCATGTTATTTTCAATATACACACAGATGCTGGCTGAAGAACAGCAGCAGTTTGAGGGGAATAAAGTTCTGGGCAGTCAAGAGTCTCTGAAAGCTGCTGCTGACATCCAGAAGGAATGGTCTCAGGTTGGAGAGGATGTTCTTAGAAGACATCAGGGCTTAGATGGTACTCCTGCTCAGGAGCACAAAGCCATGGACGATCTAAATAACACCATAGAGATGCTATGCGAGCAGTACAGGAGAAGAGTGGAAGGGGAAAATGGTAAGAACCTTAAAAGGACAAAATACATTGTGGTTGCAGTTTAACCCTTTAGCTGCCAGGTCCTGAGCTCTGCTTCTAACCTAAGCTGGCCAGACCATTACTGTAGTTTTTCACCTTTTTTGTAAATTTGCAACTGAAGTTGCAAGCAGCTTTCAGAGTTTGTAAAAGACCTCCCAAACCATACATTTTCTGAAAGCACTGGACCGATAGAATAGAAAGATGATGCTACTAATTTTGTAGGTCTTGCAACAGCTGCACAAATCATTATATAAATAATATAATTATTAAATAAACATCATTTACAAGATTCCTATCAAATCTAAAAGATAAAACTGTATTAAAGTTGTATTAAGGTCTGGGCATTTTTACCTTAAAGCATTCTCTGCATTAAGATCGAAATGCCCATTACCTTTTGGACTCCCCAGTCCTACCCCTTCCCCCCCACACTTACCTGTCAGTGCCGCATGTCTCAATGCGGGGGCCAGGAAGACACGGATGCGGGAACCCAGAAAATTAGGAATTTAAAACTTTTTAAAAAATAGGAACAGACTAAGAAGGTTTAATGTCACTTTAAGTTAATAAATAGGAAAGATTTGTACATTTTAAATTGCGCCTTTTTGCAAAATGATAACAAATAAAGGTACACAAAACTGTAAATAAGCAACATACTTTTATAATTTTTTTCATTACCTTCAGGGGCTTTGGATAAATATTAGGGGTCTAATATTGATATTTCCCTTATGAAATAGTAAAAGAGATTGAGGATACCGAGTCCTCAATCTCCTTTTCTCCAACCCCAGCACCCAATGAACAGGTAGCACTCAGTACAGAGGCGTCCTGTTCATTCACAAACTGAGGAGATAGTAAATGTTTACTGTGTCCCCAGTCATGAATGGAGAGGAAGTGACGTGTAGCACTTCCTATTCATAATAAACACTTACAATCTCCTCAGTTATGAACGAACACCATTGCTGATCACTTTGTTGTTTGTTGTGAAGAGAAGGAGTGGCAAATATTTCAGATTTACTGATCCTCCGCTCTCCATCCTGAAGCGCTCCACCCTCCTCCCCCTGTCACTAGTTATCTCTCCCCCCGCAGCTCTCTACTGCACACTGGGCACCAGCATCATTATCATCTCTGTGTCCCCTCTGATCCCTGTTGTGTTTGCCGATACAGGCGGGGGGAAAGCATTGGGGATCAGAAGGGACAAATACAGTACCATGCAGCCAGTGCCTAGCAGGTAGGAGAGAGCCACAGAGCAGGGGTGGGGAGCAATCAATTTACAATGGTTAACTGTCATGACAGCTGTTCATTTACACAGCACAGGCAGGGGGAATCTTCTGCTATAAGCCGTAAGTGCGGTCTTGCGCCACAGGTCCCACATTTTAAATGTCTTGGTCATAGCAATGGCCATGGCTTGTATGTGCTTTATTCACCCACCCCCATGAACCTCCTCCACCCATTTTGGGGGGGATTTTGTATACACCCACTCTAGGGTTCTGTTGAGTACTGAGTATTTCCAGATATCAAGAAACCAGGAGGTTTCATTCTAATTAATAATGGAAATGAATTGCTAATCATTGAAACAGGGAGATTTCTGTCCATTTTTGGATGTGGTGAGGGCTTTCGGGGTTTACCTTTCTGCCACTGCGTTTTTAAGTAGACTGATTACCTTTTTTCATTTCTGAAGGTTCTGAAAGAGGTTCTTCAGGCTGGTTAGCTTAAGCTGGTTACAAGGCTGGTTAGCTTAAGCTGTGCTCTTTCACATATACACTACATTGCCAAAAATATTGGGACGCCTGCCTTTACACGCACATGAACTTTAATGACATCCCAGTTTTAGTCCGTAGAGTTCAACATTGAGTTGGCCCACCCTTTGCGCTATAACAGCTTCCACTCTTCTGGGAAGGCTGTCCACAAGGTTTAGGAGTGTGTCTGTGGGAATGTTTGACCATTCTTCCAGAAGCTCATTTGTGAGGTCAGGTACTGATGTTGGACGAGAAGGCCTGGCTCACAGTCTCTGCTCTAATTCATCCCAAAGGTGTTCTATCGGGTTGAGGTCAGGACTCTGTGCAGGCCAGTCCACCCCAAACTCGCTCATCCATGCCTTTATGGACCTTGGAGGTCTGTAGCTATTGACTCTGCAGACAGTTGGCAACTTCTGCGCACTTCAGCATGCGCTGACCCCGCTCTGTCATTTTACGTGGCCTACCACTTCGTGGCTGAGTTGCTATTGTTCCCAGTTGCTTCCACTTTGTTATAATACCACTAACAGGTGACCGTGGAATATTTAGTAGCAAGGAAATTTCATGGATAAACTTATTGCACAGGTGGTAACCTATCACGGTACCACGCTTGAATTCTCTGAGCTCCTGAGAGTGACCCATTCTTTCACAAATGTTTGTAGAAGCGTCTGCATGCCTAGGTGCTTGATTTTATACACCTGTGGCCATGGAGGTGATTGGAACATCCGAATCCAATGATTTGGAGGAGTGGCCCAATACTTTTGGCAATATAGTGTATTTTTAAGAAATATAAAACATATTTTAAAGTGTATCTGCACTTACTTTGTCCAGTAGATCGTTGCCTGTCAATTAGTAAGAACCAGTGACACCACTAACATACATAGGACTAGGGACATCACTAATGTAGGTAGGACTAGATACATTACTTATATAGATAGGACTGGGGACATTACTAATGTAGCCCAGTCCAGGGATATCACTAATGTAGAAAGGTCTAGGGACATTCCTTATGAAGACAGGCCTATGGCATCACTTAAGTAGACATCACTAATGTAGAAAGGGTTCATTTATTGGATGCCTTGTTCCTAATCTTTTCTTCTTTCTGACAGGACTTGCCAGAGGTCTCGTGGCATTTTCAAGCAGCTTGGAAAACTGGTCTGTGCCAATGTTTCGACTTAAATATGCCCCCGGCAATATTAAAGAATCTGACTGGTTAAACTTTTATCATCTTCTACCTGAATGGACTGCTCAGGCAGAAAGATTATTGAAATTAACTGGGAGTCCGAATTCAGAAGAGAAACCCATCTTAAACTCAATTGAAAAGTATGAAACATGTTAATTTATAGATTTTTCTTGCAAAGCTTGACTTATCAAATGAACGTTTCTTTTACAAATAGCTTAAATGTGTGCTAGTTCAGCTTTCACTTACAACAGTTGTCCTCTCTTGAAATAGCATTTACAAAAACCGACTGTGGAAAACGCGTGGGTGTGTGGGTGGTTATGGGGAGTGTATGGCTGTAGATGGCCTTTAACAAATACTGAATCATAAATAACATAGGTTTAAAAAAAAAACATAGAGTTGTTTTTAAAAATGAAATAATTAAATATTTACTAATAAAATATTGTTTTGCAAAACATTTATACAAATGTAATAGTACTTCTATACTTCTGCCATCAAAAGAGAGGTACTGTATACACTCAACAAATATACAGATTCACAGCACAACTATGCTTTATAAAGGATACATTGTTGCTTTCACATTTAACAATAGCATAAACACAGATTATAAAATCATCATCATCATCATGTATATCATCACATATCACTAATATTTCATAACCTCCACAGGGTACTATTGTCAATTTTCAGACATCTTTAAAAATCCTTTTGAATATTAAAGCAGTTTGCAACCAACAGAATGGAAACAGCAATTAGCATTTGACGTCACAATGATATCAGCAACCACGGTTGCACACAAACAGGGTGCAGGCTGCAAACCACTGGAGTAGACTTTAGTGCAGCCTTTTCAGCATGTACCGGCAGAAGCTTGGTATTTTTATGCTATACTTAATATGCTGTTTTAATTATTTTTACTGATGTCATTGTGACAGTGCTATTATTATTATTCTATTTGCTGGTGATAATTGTAATATACATGGGAGGGGGGGCTAGTTGAATAATAAAAGATGTCTGACCGTTAAAAGAAGGGCTGCAAAGGTCCTGAAAGTTATTGCTATGTAATATATACCCTTTTATCAAGTGATTCTCCTATTTTGCTGCTGCAAAAGCATTTATAAAGACAGTTGTGCTGTTGACATCTGTGGATTTGGTTTGGATATTGGGGAGGGTCATCCATCTGTTGTGTTTAGCACCCACTACCACTGTTGCCAAGTATGCCATTGTGCAGCCTGTAAATACTCATTCTATAGGTGTATGCATTACTTACAGGTTGGAGTCTGAAGATGTCTTTAAGATGCTGCAGCACTGGGTTCTGAATATCACAAGTGGAATGGAAAGGGACAATGTGCAACTTACCCAGCAGGTTTTTAGATTTTGTTTTATGATTACAATAAAGGCTAATCAATGTTTTTTAAATGCATGCATTCCAGCAATGGCTGCATGACATGCCTGTGGGCGCATTACTTAATGGAGGCAACAGTGGACCATGGCTGTGGAAAGTGTGTTGGCATGGTAGCTTGAAGACTCCATTGGGAGAGTCAAAGTTCGGAAATAAAAGGGTGCCAAATGGAAGGCCAAGCATGCCTTTAATTGTTCACAAATCGACTAAGCAAACAATTGGGAGAGTGACAGTGACAATGCAGGAGAATTATTGGGAGACAAAGAACCATGTTCAAAGTTTAAATACAATTTTGCTGATTGGATTTTCATATACGTCAACATGTAGAACAGCAGACATGTAATGTGAAAACCACATTAAAATGACCTTCAGGTAATGTGTACCCACCTAGAATACAGTAGGGGTTGATTTATGAAAACTGGAGCAGACAAAATCTGCAGCAGCTGTGCATGGCAACCAATCAGCTTCTCTCTTCAGTTTGTTCAGTTAAGATTTGAACATGAAAGATAGATGCTGATTGGTTGTCATGCACAGCTGCTCCAGATTTTGTCTGCTCCAGTTTTCATAAATTCCCTTCAGTGTGGTTTCCCTTTAAACCAAAAGACATGTCTCAGTAATTTTGTGCTGTCTACAAACTTCTGTATTTTGCCTCATATCCAATCATTCTATATAGTCGTGTTCTTGTACACTGTGAGCCATGAAGGTACAGCTGTAGTTTCATTTAGAACATTCTGAATATATCAAATACATCTTTCCTGCTACAGGTAACAACCCTTCACACAGCAATGGTCCAGTACATGGTGAATGTCCTGATCTTATTATCTCCAGACTACTCCTCTGATCCCTCAGACACTACACATACTGGGTTTGGTGAGGAAGAGTTTGCTACTACAGTTCCTGTGCAGAATGTTCAAAAGCAAGCCCTTGAATTATCCGTCAAATTAAACAATTTCTCCATTTACATCATGAGGTAAGCTTATATCTGAATACAATATCCACAGCATACTGATCAAGTGGTTGTGGCCCATTTAAAGTTACACTACAGTCAAAATTGAAAATTAAGCCTTAAAATTCAGAGGAACAGCCCTGAAATATATACAGAAGAACATCCTATCTACTTTTGTTTTTCATCCAGACGTAGCTGTAGAGCACTAATCCATACTGGTCCTTTTTGTCAGTGATCTGGTAAATTTAGAACCCCTGCATGTACTATAGGAGAGGAATTCCCATCTATACTCACTGTAAGTTCCTTGCTGTCTTGTACAGGAAGCTTGGCGTAAAATAAACTTCAGTACAAAGAATTAACACACAGCCACCAATGAGGTTCAAGCCTGACTTATGATTGGTACAGAAAGCATAGAGGAAGGGAGTTGGACAGCTTCAGAAAGAACATTTCCAGTGGCTCTGTGATGTGCTTCCGGGATTCTGTATACAGAGTATTACGGAAAACTAACATTAAGGAAACCTGAGTGAACTTTCTGATTTAGCACAGTTGCAACATTTGGTGGATAGCATTATCATTTCTATGCAAAGGATCAACGAGACTACCTGGGAATGGGTAGGACCTACACTGATTTTCTCAGGTTTTTATTCTCCAGGAAGGGTACCTCTACTTCACTATTGTTTTTTGTAATCAATGCCAGAAAGCTTGGTAACATACCTTTCAAGTCCAGTTCCAGCCAAAACATTCTTTTAGTAGATAGAGTGGGGAAAACGGGATGTACAGATACTTTTCGAGTACCAGTGCAGATACTTGGCATTTTCATGAGAACTACCAGGGCTGCAGTGGTTGCAGCTGGGACCTGGCTCTGGCACCTCACCACTGTCCTGAAATCATTAGTCTGTATTGTTTTAGAAAAACTGTCACATGACAATAAACAAAAATGTATCAGTACTCGTACTTGTAAGTACTCGGCAAGTACCAGTACTCGTACTCGCAAAACTGGTATCTGTGGATCCCTTTATTTATATTTATAAAAACAAAATCGTACATTAAAACAGAGATGTACAAATCCCAGGAGCTCGGTGTGCTCCTTACAAATGACAGCTGCCTCCTAATTTTTGAATTTTTCTCTAGTGTAGTCTTGGAGCTCAAAAGTATCGGTACGTGTACTCGTACTTGTACCGAGTACTGTACTTGGTATCTGTGCAACCCTAGGGAAAAGTTAATATTTCTGTCAGGTTTTCTATCCTGTTTTTGACCCTATCAGATTCTTTTCCCCCCCATCATGAAGGTACAGCTGTAGTTTCATTTAGAACATTCTGAATATATCAAATACATCTTTCCTGCTACAGGTAACAACCCTTCACACAGCAATGGTCCAGTACATGGTGAATGTCCTGATCTTATTATCTCCAGACTACTCCTCTGATCCCTCAGACACTACACATACTGGGTTTGGTGAGGAAGAGTTTGCTACTACAGTTCCTGTGCAGAATGTTCAAAAGCAAGCCCTTGAATTATCCGTCAAATTAAACAATTTCTCCATTTACATCATGAGGTAAGCTTATATCTGAATACAATATCCACAGCATACTGATCAAGTGGTTGTGGCCCATTTAAAGTTACACTACAGTCAAAATTGAAAATTAAGCCTTAAAATTCAGAGGAACAGCCCTGAAATATATACAGAAGAACATCCTATCTACTTTTGTTTTTCATCCAGACGTAGCTGTAGAGCACTAATCCATACTGGTCCTTTTTGTCAGTGATCTGGTAAATTTAGAACCCCTGCATGTACTATAGGAGAGGAATTCCCATCTATACTCACTGTAAGTTCCTTGCTGTCTTGTACAGGAAGCTTGGCGTAAAATAAACTTCAGTACAAAGAATTAACACACAGCCACCAATGAGGTTCAAGCCTGACTTATGATTGGTACAGAAAGCATAGAGGAAGGGAGTTGGACAGCTTCAGAAAGAACATTTCCAGTGGCTCTGTGATGTGCTTCCGGGATTCTGTATACAGAGTATTACGGAAAACTAACATTAAGGAAACCTGAGTGAACTTTCTGATTTAGCACAGTTGCAACATTTGGTGGATAGCATTATCATTTCTATGCAAAGGATCAACGAGACTACCTGGGAATGGGTAGGACCTACACTGATTTTCTCAGGTTTTTATTCTCCAGGAAGGGTACCTCTACTTCACTATTGTTTTTTGTAATCAATGCCAGAAAGCTTGGTAACATACCTTTCAAGTCCAGTTCCAGCCAAAACATTCTTTTAGTAGATAGAGTGGGGAAAACGGGATGTACAGATACTTTTCGAGTACCAGTGCAGATACTTGGCATTTTCATGAGAACTACCAGGGCTGCAGTGGTTGCAGCTGGGACCTGGCTCTGGCACCTCACCACTGTCCTGAAATCATTAGTCTGTATTGTTTTAGAAAAACTGTCACATGACAATAAACAAAAATGTATCAGTACTCGTACTTGTAAGTACTCGGCAAGTACCAGTACTCGTACTCGCAAAACTGGTATCTGTGGATCCCTTTATTTATATTTATAAAAACAAAATCGTACATTAAAACAGAGATGTACAAATCCCAGGAGCTCGGTGTGCTCCTTACAAATGACAGCTGCCTCCTAATTTTTGAATTTTTCTCTAGTGTAGTCTTGGAGCTCAAAAGTATCGGTACGTGTACTCGTACTTGTACCGAGTACTGTACTTGGTATCTGTGCAACCCTAGGGAAAAGTTAATATTTCTGTCAGGTTTTCTATCCTGTTTTTGACCCTATCAGATTCTTTTCCCCCCCACTTCCTGTCCTGCTGACACGCTATCACACCATGGTACACAGAGCGTCACTGGGAAAGGAAGTGAGGAGAAATTTCCCCAGTAGGAGCTCAATGACAACTGAATATGTTGCAATGACGGGGGCCCGCAAATGAAAGGAAATGTTCCCAACATGAGCAGAGCAACATAAATCTGACATAGGGTTTAACCTTTTCTCACTCTATCCAAACAAAATACCTTAAGCTAGAGTTGGGCTTTCAGTTAACATTTTTAGTTCTGGTTCAATTTCAGTTATCTTTTGTATCCTAGGTGTTGCCAGGAGATGGTGGAGAGCATTCCTCAGAATGAGGATGACGGTTATGAGCTGAGGCAGCTACAAACAATCAAGGTGTGTGATTACTAGTATATATACAGTATGTACGTACAATACCTGTATATATATTTACCCCTGATGCCCAACATGCAGTTCTTTGCTGCCCCCAGTAGTGGAAACATTGATTTGCTAAGGGTCTGTAATAGCAGTTAACTCTAGCAGTCTCAGGTAACATGTCCCCAGTCTCTATCTGTCGCCTGCTAGAAGGTTTCCAGTATTCAACAACACATGCAGCATGTCTTCAATCTTTGAGTAGTATATCTGCAGTCTCTAAAATCTTTAGCATTACATATACTGAATATTATGTGCAGCCCTTTGGTACTTTTAAAGGCTGCAGTTGAGGTCCCCTATTCCTCATAAATTGGCAACCCATACATTGCAGAATTATCTCCTGTCCTTACACACTATCTGAATATCAAGGAGGTCTCCTGGAGTGAGTATCCTATACAAAATGTTGAACCATTACCATGAGACTAGAAACACACAGAGTAATTTAGAAAAGGAAGAACATTTTAAATATGGAATCTTACGGGCTCCACGACAGGAGCATTGGGGTTGCACTGGCAGCTATTCCCAGCACATTCCCAATCCAATGATAAAGCAAATTGCCTTGTTTACAATCAGTTTGCCTTGGATAAAAGTATGGCATGCTGTCATTTTTTTTTCAGCACAGTGTGATGGGGCACAGAACAACTGCATTGCACTGCACGGTGGCTGATACAATTGAATAAAATGTCACTTGAAATGAATAGTGACATTTGAATAAAATTCAAAAAGTAAACAGTGCTCAGCGCTGTGATCGGCGCATCAGCACTGTTCCTTCTAGTGCACACCAGTGGCCATACATTTAAATCATGTGTATGTGGATCACAGTGCAGTTCTTTTAAGACTTGCAACAACAGGTTAACTGCTTTGCTGCATCCACAGGCTTTTACAATTAGTGTGTTAAAAAGGTTTACTATTTCTCTTTAAATAAAAAAGTTAATGTACATTTTTTTAAATCTTCCTTTTTTAATCTTTTTTTTTGTTGCATGTGTTCTTATTCATTGTTCTTCTTTGTCTTCATCATCTTTTACTTTACTTCGGCAGAGTTCATGTGATGAGTGGATTGAAACTTGCCGACTGCTTCTATCAAAAGTCAAAGATAAGAAAGGCCCTTCTGAGACAGCACAACACCCTCACATCAGTGAGACCAAGGTAGAATATTTGATATGTTTTTGTCAGTGTGAATAAGGATTGTGTGTGGTTAGGAATTCTTTTTTTGGGGTGTTTGAAGAAGCCAACATGCTATTTGCTCCAAAATTGATTCACACATACTGTAAATTGCTTTGCCCATACGTCTTAAGGTGGCCATACACTGTACAACCATCGCAAGACCCTAGTCTTGCGATGGTTGTAAAGTAATTAAAAAAACGTACGATCTGCCCATCTTGGACAGGCAGATCGTACTTGCGATCATCGCAAGCCCGCCCCCCTGAGGGGCAGGCTTCCAATGACCGCAATGCTGAACGGGCAGTGTGCGCACCGGCCCGTTCGGCATTTGTCTCCCGAGCATCATTCAAACCAGCCGAAAATCGTAAGATTTTCGGCTGGTTTTCTAGCATGCTCCTTAGACAAAAGACGTGCGACCGTACAGTAGAAACGGTCGCACGCCTTCATTCACACTGCACAATTCTCGTATGATCGCGGGATTTCCCGCGATTCTCGTACGAGAATCGTGCAGTGTATGGGGACCTTTACAGTCATCCTGCCATGGCGTGAAAAACTACCAAAGCTGATAGGTGCCTGCTTTGATCTTCAAAACATCTTCTGTGCTCTCCCACTGTACTCGTAGCTTGGGGTAGTATTTAGGTTATTACAAGTACACAATGATGCCCCTTTCCTTGTGTTTTTAGACTATACACCAATTCACTCTTACAAGGTGTTAATGAGATGGTACTCAACACCGGATAAGATATCTAAATTCTTCCCTGAGGCACCTCCCAACTGCCTTTGGAGCTGTGCCTCCCAGGGTACAATGCATCATATTTGGTGGGCTTGTCCTAAAGTACAGAAAATGTGGATAGGAGTATGTATTCTTTTCAGGTCCATACTGTGGCGAGTTGATATGTGACCCTTGGAAAGCGCTCTCTTATAGGAAAGTATGAAACATTACGATTTATGAACATGGTCCTGCCTCTGGTGGCCTCATGTTTTCCCACCATCCCTCTCTTTCATCTTAAACCTCTTCTTCTTTTGTTCATGTCTTAGCTATTTCCTCTCTTCCCTTCTCATCTATGTGTCTTTTCTCGTGGTTTTCTCTTCATCTCTATTCTTTTTTCTTTGATTGGCATATCATCCTTATATCATAGGGCATTCCGTGTGGTCGATGGTTACTTTTGTGTTTGCCAAACCCCTCCCCCCTTCCCCGTGTGCTTCATTGGGAGTTGTTAATGATTCCTCACCTTAGTCTACCTGGTCAGGCTGGATCAGGATGTATGTACCTTTTATGACTTCAGTTGCCCTTCTGATTTTCAGCCTGGTTTACTGAAATTCTTCCCTGCCTAGCTTTAATTTTTACTATGCTATGAATCCTTAATGCGTAACGTTGCCATTTTATTCTGAATCTTTACACTACTGCTTACATATCTTATAGTCTTTGTTTAACTTCTGTCAAAACTAATAACATTTATGTAAAAGTATATCATTCTTGCTTTATGAACTGTTATTACTTCCAGGATGTAAGCCTGATACTAGTAGACAGGAAGTGCCAGTAAATACAGAGGATGAGGGGCTTACAGGAAAACCCCTTCAGGGTGAAACACATACAGTAACTCTTGAGGTAGCACACAATAATCAAAGGTGGTCATAAAATATATTAAAATTGAGAAAGATATGCTAAACAAAGAAAATGTATATCAATTTACAAACAAAATTATAATAGAGTAAAATGGACATCTCATATATAGCTAATTTCTAAGGTTTTAATTGACTGCACAAAAATCATTCCATAAATGCAGCTTCATGCTATTTATTGTACCTCGGTCTGAAATGATCTCTGTATATGCTGTACTGCCTTTGATGTTAGAAAGGAAGCTTCTAATACACTCACTGTCCATCTCATCAGGTGATTAGATCTAATCAGAAGAGTTATTTCTGTGTTATCACACCTTCTATATCAGACTCTCAACCAAGGTACTGTGGCATCCTGGAGTGCCATCTGGCTTTCTCAGGGATGCCGCAAAGATTTTGCACTGTCATGCATTTCCATGGTGCTGTGGGATGTCCGCCAGCACCATGGGAATGAATTACACTAATCCAAGGCGGGTAGGATCCATACAGAAGAGGATGGAAGTTTGCCTCTACCCAGGTCTGCTCCCCCTCCAATCCACTGCCATGCAGCCACAGATCCTGATATTATGGTAGGACTCTCATGTGAAGGGGGGACTGAATACTCTGATGTCAAGGGGGGAGGGGGGGCACTGTTGTGAAGGAGGACTGAGGACTCTGATGTGAAGGAGGAGTCACTGATGGGAATGGGGTACCTCTTTTTTTTGCATGGGGTCCCCTCTTATCTCAGATATGATCTTTTGTGATGGGGGTCTCTTATGTGAAGAGTGGCGCCTGATATGAAAGGGGTGATTATGTGAAGGGGTCTCCTGGTGTAAGGGGGGAGCTTCTGATGTGAAGTTGGGCTCATAGTGTAAAGGGGGACTCTGGTGTGAAAGAGGTGGCCTCTAATGTGAAGAGGGGGACGTCACTTTTTTTTGTGCTTTTGCACCAGACCCCTATTTCAGATAAGGGTCTGGTAGGGATTGTGGATGGGCCACACATCTTTTTGTGTGTGCGTGTGTTTTTTTACATTTAGTCTGTGGTGCCTTGAGATTTTGCATTCTTTTCAAGGGTGCCATGACTAAAAAAAAGGTTGACGAAAGCTCCTATATACAGTATCTCACAGAAGTGAGTACACCCCTCACGTTTTTGTAAATATTTTATTATATAATTTCATGTGACGACACTGAAGAAATGACACTTTGCTACAACGTAAAGTAGTGAGTGTACAGCTTGTATATCAGTGTACATTTGCTGTCCCCTCAAAATAACTCAACACACAGCCATTAATGTCTAAACCGCTGGCACGGCTTTCTTCAGCATGACCCGCCCACCCGGTCCCTTCATTCAGAGATTTCACAGAGTATGCCCCCTTATTGGCATTACTGTCCATCCGGATCAAGGCACACCACAGGTCAGTATTGGGTTCAGTTGCCTATATGGCAAATGGATTCCGAACACAAATATATATATATATATATATATATATCTCGGCGCTCTGGTTTACTGCCATAGACCCAAGACTCCAGCTACTCACATGGCCACCACCGGACAGTGTCATAGATAAAAGTGCCCAGGAACACCTCTGATGTTGGAGAGATTAATCATAGTTGTATTAATAATGAAACATGTGTTTAATGATTTTAAATGCTCTGGAGTCTACAGGATAACTATGACATTCTATTAAAACAAATATAATTTTGGATTCTTTAACTAACATTACTACAAAGCTGTTGGCGTGATAGTCAAGCACACGTGCAGGTTTTTTCACAAGTGTATGTTAATATTGTAGGGTATGATACATGCTAACGGATCCAGTCTTCAGAATGGAGTGACATCTGAACATGACGTTGTAAAGATAATTGGTTATGATGGAAACATTTGCATGAAGAGCTTGAAAGATGAAATCCCTGTCACTCATGAGGTTAGACCATCTACCTAATATGATGTAGTGCTTAAGCCACCTCCCTACATTCAGTGTCTGATTACATATGTTTTTCCTTAATAGAGTGCTTTACAAGTTAGCAGGCCAACCACCTCAAAATCTATGCAAGCTTTTCAGTCCTTGACATCTCTGGAACAAATGGAAAAGAGACTTTTGTGAGTACATACAAATACCGTTTTCAGATTTATTATATAATGAGCTTGGTATGGTCTGAGTCAGTAGGATGTTACAAAAAGGGAAAAAACCCCCCCACAAACTGTTGGAATTAGGATTGGGTGAAGTAATCAAAATTGTGTAGCCTTACACTGCAAAGAACAACACGATTGCAGTTAAATCATTTAAAGCAGAACCCCAGACAAGTAGCTAAGCAGTTAAAATATACATATGAAAACGGTTGTATTTGCCAAAGGATTTGTATTTCTATGTGATTATGAAAGGCTGAAATCTAGGCAAATTCAGGTATTTATACTAGTTGTCTTTAAAGAGAAATAATTGGAGTTTTCCAAATTAACCCTTGCACTGCAAGGGTTAAGTGCTTGTTTTGGTCTAGGGGTAAAAATAAAGAAAATATACTCATCAGATCTTTAGCCCCTCCTGGCTTCTAGACCAGTCCCCACAGCCTTTTCTCCCCTGTGAGAACTTCATGTCTAATGCAGGTCCATTACATGTGAGGGCACCAAAGGACATACAACAGCTGGAGCAGATCGGGGGAGAGGGGAGCTCTGACTGCCGAGGCTCAGGTGAGTATATCTTCTTTTTCTCTATCGTCCATTGAGGGACACAGGGCCGCGGTGGTGTTCGCTCTCTAAGAATGTATATCTTTTGCCTCATATTACGCAGAGTGGTCATTTTTAGCAGGGGAAGCCGGGGATCTCTGAATTTCTTCACATACACATTGCCGCAGTTATACTGCTGTCTGCAGATACCATGCCTCAGCTATTTGAGGTTTTTCTCTCTTCACCGCGGTCAGGGCCATGAGTAGTTCTGAGGGAAATTGTGGCATTTTTATTTCATCTGTATTTCACAGATATGTCTATTTATAAACAGAAGGGTAAGTAGGCCTTTCTCTTTAGTAGTTGTTTGTAAAGTAGAGATTGTGATGGTAATGAGGTCTGGGCATCTCAATATTAATTAGAACATTCAATTTCTGTCTCATTAAAGCTTATTGAAATTCATCACTTCTAGATATAAGTAAATCAGATCACCCAACAAATAGACGGTCTGTTTAAGCGAGTTTGGAAAGCTTAAATTTTCCCTTTATGGCTTTCATTAATTGGCCCAGGCCTAGCTGTTTATTGGTACCAATCAGAAAACTTTGAAATGATAAGTCAACAGCCAGCACATCTCCTACAGTTTGCTTGGTCTGCAACAAAGGAATGCTTGGTATCTCCCTCAGGCTAATAAACAGAAGTTCCAATCTAACACAATATTCATAACTCCAGCCTTGGGGGTAGTACCTTTTTAATAAATATGTATATAGCTGTGTCTCTTCAAATGAAATCTGTACATACTAGACATGAGTGGTTTAGGAAGGCCAGAGGCCTAAAAACGCACATTAACCCTCCTGAGCCAGCCATACTTCCCAAAGATGCCAAGTTTGGTGTCTATGGCAAGCTAATTTCATAATACACACTGATATGTGGTTTATCCGATGGTAAAATATGGACACAGGGTTGTTACTAAATTCAGTTTGGTAGGGGCCGGAGAGTGTATCATAAACCCCTCAGCCCTCCTATTCTGCTCGCTGAGCCCTCCTGATTGGACTAGGGGCCGGCTCAGTGACACCCCCAAGAGGGCTCACGAAAAGCGGCTGTGCAAGGCAGCCAGAAGCTCGTCATAAAATCAAAAGAGGCTTGTGTACCATCAAAGAAGAGCTCCCCTCTTGCAAGCCTTGCAGTCTGGACTATGCTAGAACTGACAAAAACAGGACTTGTTAAGTACTCTCCTATTTATTTCCATTTATTGTACTGTTATTTGTCTCTTTGTAACATCCTTTTTCTGGGTATTTTTCAGGCACTGTTTTTTTTATTAAAAATGATCTTTTAAACCGGTTAAGCTTATCTCTATGCTCTAAATAAGAACTTAAAAGTATCCTTGTATCTTTAAAGAGTGCTAAAAACCGCCGTGAAAAACCTGTAATGTTCCCGTCTGAAAGGACAGTAGCATCATAGGCATTGTTTACATTTCTGAAGGAAGCCATGTATATGCCCAGATCCTGGTGGTGGGAGACTCCATCATCAGGCGGACTGACAGGGTAATCTGTCATCAGAACCGTGAGCGTCGAACAGTGTGCTGCCTACCGGGGGCCCGTGTTCGACACATTGCGGAACGAATTGACAGATTACTAGATGGGGTTGGGCACGACCCCGTTGTCATGGTGCACATCGGCACCAATGACAAAATAGGAGGAAACTGGAGTGTCCTAAAAAGGGAGTTTCTGGAAGTAAGGAGATTAAGGGGGGACATGATTTTCATGTACAAAATGTTCTATAGTCATAGCGACATTAGCAACAAACTATTTACGACTAATTACGTAACAAAGACTAGAGGCCACCACCTGAAACTGGTAGAAAAAAATTCAAACACAAGGGGCGGAGGGGGTTCTTCTCAGTTCGAGCGGTTAGGGTCTGGAACTCACTGCCGCAAGCAGTAATTTCAGCTAATAGTGTGGAATCATTCAAGAAGCTTTTGGACGATTTCCTGAGAAACGGTAATATACAGGGGTACAGGTACTCCTAATAACGAGATGACACAGGGACCCACACACACACACACACACAATAGGTTGGACTTGATGGACATGTGTCTTTATTCAACCTCAAATACTATGTAACTATGAATTGTCACAGCGTTTGCTGGGAACGTTGTTTCCTTTAGAACATGGCAGCTGTTATTTGGTGTAAAAGGTTAACTGCAGAGTTAACCAAACCCCAGTGACGTTTGCGGTCAGTCTGCTGGACAGGACAGTGGTGACAGGCTTTTGGCAGATGTGTAGGCAAAATCTTTTGGAAAATGAAGGACTACCAGGCACTCTACGTGACTTAGGAAGCCATGTATATGCCCAGTAGATCCATCCTCCTGGCTGCCCCTCCTTTCAAGAGAGGGAGGGGGGTTGGGGCTGTATTTAGTATGTGTCTGGAGTTCAGCTTTAAAGATTTCTGAATGGTTGTTGCACTGAACAAATGACAATTTCTCTTTGCACTGGTTCATAGAAGAGGCCAACAATACTTTATTTGATGTACAAAATGACTATCAGATTTATTATTATCCACTCTTGTTATCTTAAAGGCATGCAGAGATGAGGGCTCAAAAAGCCGAAGAACGATCCGAGGATCTGGATGAGCAATTAAAAGCAGCACTGCAGAAAATACAAGAGCTAGAAATCAAATATCAAGAAGATGAAAACAAAGTAGAGGGTACAAATTTACACCTGTATAACTTGCATACGAAAATAACACCCCTATATACATTTTCCAAAAAACCTTTAGAAAATCATAGCTATGCTATTCATTTACCAAATTGCTGTAATGTTTCAGTTTAAAGTGTACCTATGGCCCAAACTTTTGTTTTTCATTTATGGTAGAGTTGAAAAGGGTTAAAGTTGAACACTAATTTTGGCTTCCCTCCAGCCTTTATTGGGGTTTTACATCATTTTCAGGCCTAAAATGTGGAATATAACATGGGTGCAAAAATTGAAAAAAGGGCCTCAGTCATGAAGGGGTTAATCAATGTCCATACAGGTCCAGATTAAAGGTGAGTATTACAACAGAAGGACGTTACATGTCCTGGGCTAGTCATTAGAAAACTAGATATCAGCTTTAAAACTAAAACCCCGGTGTGTCATGGGGATGCTACCGGAGGTGAGAGGAAATATCTCCAAAATTAGGAGAATGCCCCATTAGTTGTCACAAAAACAAGTGTCCCTATTAAAAGATATCCCCACTTCATCTTCCATCTTGTTCTCTAAAATGTTGAATTTCACATTTTTTACCAGGGCAAATAGGGAGGGGGAATCTCCCTCGAGCGGACACAAAAGCAATAAAAATGTACTGCTCTATTCAAAACTAGAAAAAAAATTATCTTTGGCTATGTATACACTTTAGGGTTACTCCATTAAAACCGATATGGGGGGTTTGAAGTAATTTTCAGGTCCAAAATGAGGATTATAACATGGGTGCAAAAAAACAGCATTGGTCATAAAGGGGTTAATCCATATACACACTGTTTTTCCAGCTGTTTTCTGGCCGGTCACTTAATGCTTGGGGGAGACTTCTTCAGGTCTTCTCTGATGGTGGGCAGTCCTAAGTCCCCGTTCACACCTAGGTGTTCTGTGAATGTGTGGCAAACGCACACAAAAACTCCAGGTTGGGCTGCTCTTCGCAGCAATGGAACCCCCCGAAAATGAATGATTCCATATACACACCTTTTTCCAGCTGTTTTCTGGCAGGTCACTTAATGCTTGGGGGAGACTTCTTCAATGGTGGGCAATTCTTAGTCCCCGTTCAGAGCAAGGCCTTCCGTGAACGTGTGGCAAATGCAAAAAAAAAATGTGCTTTGATGTGTGTTGGCAAAACGCATAAAAAACATGTTTTCCTGCATTTTACATGGAACGCATGTCACAGATTTTGCTGCATATACTACTATCCCATGTGTGTTGCACGTGCAGGAACCCATTAAAACCAATAGGGATTGGTGGCAAACGTGGAAACAAAACATGCACTAAGGCCCCGTTCACACCAAGGCGTCAGCGTTTTTGCGCGTTTAGATATCCCCCGCCACATGCCTACCCAATGTAACTCCTTTCCAGGTGCTGCAGTAACTTGCGCATGGCACTGCATTTGAAGTAGAAAACAATGTCAGCAGTACACCTAGGAATCTTCATTTAATAATGCCTTTCTTAACGTTCATTCAGAATATCAAAAAGCAATGTTTCAGGACTTTGTAGGGTCCCTTCATCAGGCAAACGTGACAAATAAGTGCAGACAACATACCAAACATATATACCAGTGTGAAATACTTGCCTTCTATGACACCATAATGAAGAAGTCCTCTTCCCACCATGATGTAGTAAACATAAGCAAATGTATAGAACAATCCAGCCCAATAAAGGGACCTTGCAAGAAATCAAATGTTGCCATTTTTGATATGGTGAACTAACATCAACAAAGGAATGACTTGATGTAGATTTATAGGTGTGCTGGTGACATATGTTTTACTTGTTTGACAGACTGGACTTAAAGTAAGCAGGTTGAAGGATGTTCGGTGTCTTTAAACCCAGAAGACGAGCAGTGCTGGAACACAGAGAGGATATGTTTGCAGGGCACAGTCCTAGAAAGGAGCAGAATTATACAGCAAGAGATACTTTATGTTCAAATTCGCTTGACAATCAGATTTTTATTTTTCCTAAAAACTATAGTCCTGTACTTTTAGTAGTTTCCCTTAATAGGTTGGCCCTCCCATTATCCTTCAAATCTTACATTTATCTATCCCCGTTCCTCGGCGATCTTTGCTGTGCAGCCTCCTGAGTGCATTGTGATTGTGGCTTGCAGAAGTGGCAGGGCCTGGCCAAGAGGCAGACCTTTGAAGAAGAGGATGTGTGGTGTCCAGAAGGATTCATAGAGTAGAGACTGGGAAAGGGGGGGTGCAAACCTATAAAAGATAACCATAATAAACCTGTCCTTTTCATTTGTCATATTCTGGGGTATTTCTGATTTTATTACCTCCAAAAAATAGCCAGTCAACAATGTACATCTCTCCCATCTTGTTCTATATGTTTGGTTTACATATGATATCAACCTTATTTTGTTCCTAGAATCCCCAGCTGCCAAAGAAGTTATGAATGAACCAGTTCACCTTCCAGCTCCCACCAAGAAGAGACCCAAATCAAGCAAAGTCAAACAACATAAATGAATATATACATCACTTAAAGCTGATCTCCAGGCAGACATGAAAAGGAAACATCATGTAGTGCAATAATGCCTAAAGTTAGTCTAACAAAGATAGATGCTTACAGGAGGGGAAAGCACTCCATCTCTGTGAGTAGCCAATGCAGACATACTTCAGTGGTGGTCCTTCCAGCAGTTTATACTTCTCCCTGGTGGCATAGGTGTGTATATACATCACAACAGCTACCAAAAAGTATATTTAATACTTTGGCAGTTTAAAAGTTGATGAAAATGTATTAAAAATGTGGTAGTTTTATTTTTTTACATGCACTTCAACTATTTAGCTTTTGGTTAGGGTTCACCTTTAGGCCTCATTCACACAGCTAAGAGCCACCCCATACAGATCCGTGCACGGCCGTATCTGGCCACTCCCGGGTACGAAAGGTGCTGCGTGTGATTGTACGCAGCAACCTGTTCTTCTCTATGGGAGTACGCGGCCGTACGCTCACTCGAGCTGCACATCCGTGCGGGTGTCTGTGCTCGGACACAGACAGGATCCATACTGTCTGTGTCCGAGTACAGACACCCGCACCCACACTGATGTGCAGTTCGGGTGAGCGTACGGCGGCGTACTCCCATAGAGAAGAACAGGTTGCTGCGTACAATCACACGCAGCACCTGTCCTTCCCGGGTGCGGCCAGATACGGATCTGAATGGGCTGGCTGTTAGTCGTGTGATTGAGACCTTAGTATACATAATATGCCTGTGTATTATGTTTATAAAGCACATGTGTGTTTGTGGATATTAAAAAACTAGAATGTTCACCCTGGCCGTAAAACTAAAATCCAATATGAGCATTATAACAATTTTAACTGTAAAATCTATACATAATCTTGTTTCAGTTTTCAGGAAAATGCAATTCAGCGGACAAAATGGTTATGGTACGAGTTAGAAAGAACTTGTCAATACAAATAAGTACAAAGATTTGATTATATGGATTTGTTGAAGCTATCATGATTTTGAGCCAATTTTCTTTAGGTTTATACATTTTTACTGTGATGATTTAGATTGGTGTATATGCACACACACAAACCATTTTAATAATTAACATTTCAAACTCAGCAAAGGATTCCTAGAGCACTGTTGGATAGCAAACAATGCAGCACAACAAAAGCCCCTCTCTGTAGGAGACTTCAGTCTGAGCCATCTAAGATATGAAGGGGTTGTGTGTCTGTAAGCTTCCAATTTAAAGATTTTCTATAAATATTCAAAATGTAATATGTGTTACTTAATCAAAAAATAAGAGAGACAATTACAAACACACAAATATTAAAACTAGGGATGCACCGAAATTTCAGGTTGCAAATGGTACATCTCCTATCCAGTGGACCTGCTGTCCCCGAACCTGTCACAAAAGATGAGTGACACCATTGAGGTCCTTATTGACTAGGGCACAGAATGCCTAGCATTAGAATCACCTGCGCAGAATCTCCCAAGGTCTCCAGTACAAGTTCCCTTAACTACCTCCGGGCCGGCCGTAATAAAAAAACGGCCGGCCAGGAGCTCTCTCGATCTGAGTGGGCGTCTCTAGACGTCCGCTCAGACACGCCCCCTTGCGCGCGCCGTCATTGCCGGTATTTAAAAACGGGCAGCGATGCCCGTTAATATACATGCGATCCGCCGGCTGTAGAGCCGGCCGATCGCATGTATGGGGTGCCGATCGGGTGCCCCCCCCCCCTCGGGGGCGCATACGTGCAAAAAAGACGATTGCGCCCATCACGCCGCACGTTACATATCGCCGCGAACGTCGCAGTGAGAGCAATAAGTTTAGGTCCATCAATCACTGATAACACTAAACTGATGAGCGGTAAAAACATTTAAAGTGTCGCCTATGGCCAATTTTGGTTGCCGTCGTTTTCTGCGATGTCGCGGGTGCGCACAATTTTAAAGCTTGACATGTTTGGTGTCTATTTAACCGACGTGACCTGATCTTTTATATTTGACCAAAAAACTGGGTAATAATAAATTTTCCTAACAATGTTACAAAAAAATTTTTTTTTTCAAAATTTTCAATAATTTTTCCTAATTATAATAAAAAATAAAACCCGCAGTGGTGATTAAATACCACCAAAAGAAAGCTCTATCTGTCCCCAAAAAATGGTATAAAATTCATTTCAGTACAGCGTTGCATGACGGAATAAACATCAGTCAAAGTACCACAGCGCTGAATACTGAAAAATGGCCTGGATGGGAAGGGGGTCTAAACACCTGGTCTTGAAGTGGTTAAAAGAGGAATGCTAGGAATTGTAAAAATGAACCCTTGCAGTGGGAGTACTCCCACACTGCAAGGGTTAACTGCTCATTTTGGTTTGCAGCTAAAATAAAAAAAGATACCCGATCTTCGGTCCTGCCTGGCTGCTAGACTGGTCCCCATAGCCTCTTCTCTCCGGTGGTCTAAGGCAGTGTTCCCCAACCTTTTTATCGCCGCGGATCGGTCAACGTTTAATAATTTTATTATGTGATCAAAGTAGATAGATATTAATTAAGTGTCTCGTTTAGGAACCTACAAGTGATTTATCTCTGTAATAAAAAGATATGTAATCTCCATGATTTGTTTGTGAAAAAATTCCAATAAAAACAACAAAAAAGTCTGTGGTCTACTTTGTTGTTTTTATAAAACTTTATTGGAATTTTTACAAACAAATCATGGAGATTACATATATCTTTTTATTACAAAGATACATCACTTATAGGTTCCTAAATGAGACACTTAATAAAAAAAACTACTATTCGCCCCTTACACCCAACCCCCCCCCCCCCGCGCTCGGACTTACCCAGCCAGGGAGTTTTCGATGTGTGCACTGCAGGGGGCGGGGCGTGTGACACACATGCCTCCTGTGACTCACCTCCCCTCCCGCCTCCTGTTACTATGGACGCGGCCGGGAGGGGAGTCACAGGACCCGCCCCCTCACTGTGATGCCTCACTGTGCACTGCCCCATATTGCAGGACCGCACTGAGACTGTGCGGCCCGGTACCACTGGTCTAAGGAACCTAATCCTAGGGATTTCCAGGTTAAGGAGGAGTTATATATGAGGGTCCTCATGGGTCTGGCCCGTTTCCAATCAACTGATGATACCTGTATATTACCTCGTCATCTGTGGCCTGTTCTGCACTCCATGAAACAGATTTCACTGACAAGTCAATTTTATTTCCTGAAACACCATACAAGACACAGAACACTCCCCCCCCCGTTCTCATCTCCCCATTGCCGGTTACAAAAATGAGGCTTTCTGTTAGAGAGCGGGGTTATATGAGGGCTATCCCTGTAGTCTTTCCCTTTTGCCTGGTCTGATGCGCTGAACCAGGGAGGATTTTCCTGCTGTATTGGCTCTATTTATGCAGAAAATGGCTTATCCCTTGAGACAAGTGGCTGCTGGGGTGGCAAGTAGGCCCCTTTCTTACCCCCTCTGAGAGCAAGGTCATCAAAAGAGTTCTGCGGGCATCAGACGTTTCCTCTTTTCCTTCCCTTTATAGAAGCTAAACATCTCCATTTGTTTGGAGTTTTGTTTAATAAATCCACTGAATGAATGGAAGCAGAAATCCCTTTATTTTGATTTAAACAACTGAACAAATACAATTTTGCTTGGTGCATTTAGTATCAAGGAGAAAGAAACACGGCAGAACAGTTGAAGAAAATATTACAGGTAAACATGTAACAAAACGTGTTTTGAACCTTTTGCCTGAATATCGGAGTTTTTTTTTTTTTTACTTTTAGGACGTAGAGTGGAAAGATTTCCCATGTATGCCCTTCCTGTGCTAATTCCACCTTCTCACGTCCATCGATGGTCGTTCCTTTAAAGGTATAGTCCACCTTCTGAAATAAATAAATAAATGCACACACATTAATAAGAAAAACATGTGCATTTATTATTTTTTTTGCATTTTAGCCAGCAAAGCATTACAACCATGCTACCATTGGTGATTGTTTTTCTTCAGGGCCCAGACTTGGAAAGCAGGTCGTGGGTTTACATGGCTAAAAAAAGGAAGTGCATCTCTGGGAGATGGAAGGCTTAGGGCTGCTTGGCAATGCTGTTAAAACAGCTTAGAGGCAAAGGATTCCAATGGGAAGATCCTATCCACTTGGCCATGGCCAACACGTGTAAGCTTCTTTTTTTCATCCTTAAAGGTGAAAAGCTCTTTAAAGTTCTTCAGTTAACTATACCTAAAGGAATCTGCTTTTTTTAATACAATAATCCAGATACCCCAGATTCCCAAACCTGGATTGTACTAAAAGTAAACATTTGGTAAAGTTTTGGTTGATCACTATTAGAACATTGGTTGCCTATGTGCAAAAAAAGGGTATTCAGTCTTGAGTCCCAAACGCATCTGAAGCCCTAAAGCAGGGGTAGCCAAACTGCAGCCCTCCACAAATCCCATGATGCAACTCTCTCCGGGAGTCATGTCTGTGGCAATGCCTCATGGGATTTGTAGTTCCACCACAGCTGGAATTTGGCTACCCCTGCCCTAAAGGATTATTCTCAGAAGAAAGATTTATTTTTAAACCTGTTTTTCTATACATCACAGCATCTTATGACATAATTCCTACCAATCAGAAATGTTTAGTATTTATTACAAACATATCAGGAAATAACATTGCTCCATTATTATGGCATCTATCATTTTCTCACAGGCAATAGCACATCCCCATTGCAAAGCTGCTTACTTTTGCTCAGAGAATGACACCGGGTCTATGAGATGTCTCTACTCAACACCCACCAACCTTTGCCTGAACGAAAAAACTAAAAGGTCTTCTTGGGTAAAGGTATAATAATAAAAAAAAAAACCACATTCCTTAAACTTATATCATCTCTCAAAGAGGCTTCCTCCATACTGCTACAAGCAGCAGAAAAAGAACCTTAAAGAGGCACTGTCACCTTGACCATTAAGGGCAAAGTGACAGTGTTTGTATAAAGCCTACCCCCGTCCACTTTATGCTCATTTCTCCTTTGTCGCAGCCGCCATCAAAATCAGGGCTCGGGGGAAGCGGTGACATTACCCCCTGTGCACTGCAATATGGGAGGAGGTCACGTGCTCCCTTATAGGCAAAAACACTGGGCATTTTCATGTGGCAGCCACAAAAGAAAGGGTGGGGGGAGAACTGGAAAGGCGAGTATAAAGTGGTTGGAGGGTACATTTTACACACACTGACACTTTGATCTGAATAAGCAAGATGACAGTGTCTCTTTAAAGTGACCCATACTACTTCTCTCGTTATCCTATCTAGCACCTAATCCAAAGACTGTTGTCAGCTCTTCATTGCTCCCTCTCTCATATGACAGCTCTATAAGAATTCCTAGATAGCAGCTGTAAAATCTCAGACTGGAAATCTGATAATTCAGGTAAATCCAAGTCTTACACAGGCTGTCTAAACACGGCATCATTCCTAAATTTCTGATTGGCTCGGGCTTTTTTAACTCAGCCAACAGATTAAATAAATAATTCCAGCTAGTTGGGAAAGGAAAAAGGAGTGAAAGTGCATTTGTACATAGAGTTTTTACAGCTGCTATCTAGAGCTACATAGACAGATGTGACACGAGAGAGGGAGCAATAAAGAGTTAAAACAGCTTCTCAGCACTGGTACTGTGAGATGGGATAGCCAGAGGAAAGCCATGATTTATTTTAACAGTTGATAAGCACAATCCGACTGCTAACATCAGATGTAGGTGATGCTCTAGGCCTGTCACAAGATACACCAGTCCCCAAAAAATGTCCATTCTGCAGCTTACTGCGGAACAAAGAAGGTCTGGTTAGGTAGCACACATTAAGCACTATTTATTAAGAAAAATCAATTTCTCCGATGAAAGAAAGAAATTATCCCCACAAAGATACACTTGTTATAATCAACCTATATGCAAAACATTTTTAACAAAAACTGTACACCGAACACTGGTAAAGATTCAAGGTCCCAGTACTATCGCTAACAGGAAAAAACAAGTGTAAAGAGACAAAAGGTAAGACTCAGTCAGAAAACCAGTTCAACAAAGTACTAGGAGAGGCAGCCAAGCGAGCTGCTGGGCCAAGAACCATTGCTGTTGAGCTTCTAGAAATCTTGAACATCTGAAATCCTGTGTGTGGGCTGTTCCCTTTTGTTGCTTTATTATCACTCTGTGACTCCTGGAATACCATTAAGCTCTTGTGATTTTGTGGCGAAGGCTTTTCTTCCTCTGGGGTCATGGTTGGAATATGATCTGCACAAACAGCATATATTTAGTCTAGATTTGAAGTAACCAGCACTAGCTACCAGAAAGTCAATGACTCAAGTCATGCAGTAACTTGTATATTTACTACCAATAGATGGTATGGTGATGGGGTTCACCATTTAAGGAATTCTTGAGTCTGGCAGGATCAGGGTTCATGCACATTGGTCTATCACTTAATTTTTATGTATCATAAAACTTTTACTCATGCTGAGTACTTAATTTCACTTCACGTTGATCCGTGTCCCTAGCATGTGATTGCACAGCCCCACAAAACAACCACCCCAATACCACCCACACAGCAACAATACTATGAATAACAATAATGAAAGAAATCAAAAAGCAAAGTGTGGAAAATGATAGCTGCCCCCTTACCCCTGCTTCTCATTCCACCATTTAGATCTAGACATTTGATGTTCAAGCATGTAGTGTCAAGCATCAGGGTCTACCTTTTCCTGTAATGGCTCACTCCACCAGTTCTGTGAGCTCATCTTGGGCTTTAGACTGTAAGCTTGAATGATGGTCTGTCTGAACTACAATATAGAGACATGGGAACAGATGGGAGGGGGGAACCACATGGGAGACGCCCTGTACAAAGACTTTAATCAAAAAGTGAAAGACCAACAATAGTCTCTGAAAAAGGAAAGAGCAAAGACTTGATCTCTTATGGTGCTGAGACCCCACTGCAGGAAGGAGAGGATTTGTTCCTTGGATAAATTCCTAAAGTGTAAGCCCCTAGATACCCACCAAGTGAATTAGGCCTCCTATGTCAGATGACAGATCTTGTGGGAAATTGACTTTCAGCAATGTAGCAATCGCAGACTTCTATGAAATGCCCTTGTTGCTTAGAACCTGGGATATAAAAGCCATGACATTAAATCCAGTGACCGAGAAGCAGAACGGGAATCTGCCCATTGGCAAATTAGGACAGTAGATTCTGACGGTTTGGCAGGGACCGTGGCACATATAAAAAAGTATTACCAGGTCAGCGTGCCTCACCCCCCTGGGCCAATCCAGGGCAATGAGGATCACCAGAATGCCCAGGTTGAGCCAGCAGACTAAGAATTTTCAAGGGAAGGAAGGCACAGATAAAGGTGTACTAATCCCAAAGAGCCACCAGAGCACCCACTGCTTCTGCCAGTGGATCCTTGCACCTGGATACAAACCTGTTCAGTTTTTTTTTGTTGAACCTGGCATCCCCACCTATGACACAAGTCCTGGAACACCTTCGGGTGTAGAGACCATTCTCTCTGATCCACATGCTGCTGACTGAGGAAAACCTCCTGCCAATTGTCTACACCTGGAATGCACACAGCTGACAAGACTGGCACATGCATTTCTGCTCAGGACAGGACCTGCTCAACCTCCTCCTAGTCTGTGATAAAGGGGTGTTCCAAAACTTAAGGGACAGCCAAATCATCCAAAGCTCATCGATGTTTATCAGGAGTTGAGAATCCTCTGGTGACCAAGTTCACTGCACCAAAAATATTCCCTGGACTTCCCCCAGCCCAACAGGCTGACGTCCTTCGTGAGAATTAAAAAAACGGGAATCAAGAACTTCTGACACCAGACCTGGATTTCTCAGCCACCAAGCCAGGGATAGCCTTGTCCTTGGCGTCAATTGACTCAGCCTGCATAGAAGCAGCAAAGTAATGCAGTTCTGGGTTACACTCCTTAGTGTTGTGATCAATGCAACCGGATAGTGCAAGCAGTAACTGCATAGGATGGCACCATGCAAAACCACGTAAAAGTATGAAAATCCAGGGGGTGTGGCAGCTTTTGGGGATGTCAGCAGCACATGAGTGCGTCCTCTCAGCCACCAGATCCAATACAAAGACCCTGTATCTGCATTGCAGCAACAGCCTGCTTACCGATCCCAGCTGCCCTGACCTCATGGAACTACATCATGGAAAAATTGCCCAAATTGTGGATACATATTTGGGAGACAAAACAGGCCACGTTTGCCTGGGATCTGCCACAAGATGTCGATGGCATTTCAGAAAGACAATGTTCAGGCACAGCAAATGGACCAAGGAGTGGTAACTCATCCTCTCGCACTGCCATTCCCTCTCCCCAACTAACCCCCTGGGCAACTACCCATCGAGCTGTGGCTGGCTGGGAGCAGGGGGATGGCAGTTCATTAGAACAAACAGAACCCACACTAAGGTAGGTTATGGAAGCCATACGCAAGTGTCAGGCCTCATTAAAATCACCGATAGACTCTGTCAGGATGGACTTGTCATTGCTAAAACATATGCAAAAAAACAAGGCCCAGAAATTCCAATGCTATCTAGCGGATTAGTGATATTGAGGATGTGGTTACCCCTCTGCTGCTGATTTTCACACAGTTGAAAGGGACCTATTTGAGAACTCTGCTATCTGAAGGCTCACCTGCATCTCTGCTTCATAAAGTTTTCCTGAGGGCTGTGAGGGTTGCGATGCTGGAGGCCTTTCTGAAACCTGGCTTAAAGCTTTTAAAGATTCCTCAATACTCTTGCTGAGACCAGTGGCTGGCTGGACACTCACCACTGTTGAGACCAATGCATTTTTCTTGACAGGGAACAAGCTCTATACATCCCTAGCCTCTGCACACCCAACACCTATTACTTCTACTGTTTTCATCTACCGAGTTCCAATGGAGGCATATTTCTACTCCTCTGCAGTTCTGTCATATTCGATCAACAAACAGAGCTGACAAATAATCAGCTGATGCTCCTGGAACCTAACATTTCAGCTGCCTGAAGTACATTGATTTTGCCATCAGGTGGCAATTGCCATTTTTCCTATATGTTGCATTACCACCTGGAATTAAAATGGCTTTTTATATAGTCCAAAATGGTGAAGTGAAATCAAAAAAATTATACATAGACGGAAAAGTGGTGCGTGCATATGTATTACCCCCGTTGCTATGAAGCCCGTAAATAAGATCTGGTGAAACCAATTACCTTCAGAAGTCACAATTAGTTAAATGAAGACCACCTGTGTGCAATCTAAGTGTCACATGATCTCAGTATATACATATTTCACAAAGAATAAAGGCGGTCAGAACAAAGCAAGTAGATAAGACTATAGTGGACATCAGACAGCATGCAAAACATTTTTACGTGCAATTGAACAGCATAACCAAGGTAATTCTGTGCAGAGGAAACCACAAACTTAGATCCAGAATGGTAATTTGTCATGTACCGTCCCACCATATAGTTTAATGCTTAGAGCTGTGGCCCAAGCTCAGAGGATGAGCACTGTGATTGATGAACAACAACACTGATTAATTTAATGAGAGAACAACCAACTCTAAAGACGAGTACCACTGCACTTCACAATACTTGGTAGAACAGTGGCTTGAGCTGCTTGTATGGCTGCAGCATGGACCCTGCAGTTTAGTAACTTCATTATAGTTGTCCGGTGGGTTGCCTCAGGCGAAGGAGCCCTTGAAGAAATTTTGTGAGCCCTCAGATAAACGCTGAGAATTTCTCTTTCCAAAAAGCTGGATTAGTGTTTCTGCAAATAGTTCAAGATTGGCATGCTTGGCCTCCTCATGAAAGCTCATTACCAAAATGTTAGAACTCCTGCTTATCAGATTTTTTAAGCAGGAGGTCAATTTGCCATAGAACTTGTCTGACATTGTCAGTCAAGGTTTCCGACACAGGAGTCAACCTCATACATGTGTCTGCGGAGATTTTAGTGCAGCAAACACACAACCCTTACCTCATCGACCACTTATCTCTTCAGTGTGTCCCTAACAGACTAAATAATTCAACTTGATTTATAATGATAAGCATTCCACATGTTTGAGCTTTAAGAGGAAAGAATATCTCTTATTGCTCCCAAAGTACTAAGTCATGTTTTGCTTGGTTATCAAACACTGATTTTACTCTCTGAACTGCAACTCAATTTATAACATTTGTATCATGTGCGTTTTCTGGATTTGTTGTTGATATTCTGTCTCTATCATTTAAAATACACCTATGATCAAAATTATTATTTCTTTGTGAGTGGGCAAACGTACAAAGTCTGCAGGGGATCAAATCATTATTTTCCTCACTGTATAGCACCAGAACTCGAATATATTTCTTAACCCGGATAATATAAATTGATTACCGGTAATTGGCTGAGGGATTTCCAAGTTTCCATATGAGCCACAATTGGCTGGTGGAGAAGCTGAAGCTGTCTCTAGTGAATTCCTAGATTTAATTAAAGAGATGTAGAAATCCTCCAGGGGTGGGGGGAAGCAATCTGTGTCAGTGCCGTTTGCACAACCATTAACTGGCTGCAAAGAGAGATGAGAAAATATATGTAAGCAATAGGTGAGCAACATAATAAAATGACATGTAAGAATTGTTGAGTAAAAATGCAAAACAATGACGACAGAAAAAGTATGACAACAATGGAATTCACTGAAAGAGATGAGCATTAGTTCCTGGGGTTACAGACCAGACTCCCTGAGTAGCTCTTTCTGGCCACAAACTATCGTGATGTATATTTTTACGTTTTCACTAGAAATTCACAACCGTTAATGATCATTGCTATGGGTATGTCCCAGCAATAATCAATATACTGGTAAGTATCGATAACAATAGGGGGAAATGATTTGGGCTACTATATTTCCTGTACTGAATGAACAAATAGTGTTTGTATTAAAGCCCAAACATGTTTTTCTGGATACAATAGAGGTTAGAACGTAGCTCAGGTTTTATATGCCATGTGACAGGGAATTATTCAGACTTCTTTGCACACCTAAAACAAAATACCAACATTTAATAGGTTTCAGCTTATCAGTCTTTAGAAGTGGTGGTTCCATTGGTTTCCTTTATTTGCACCTGGTAATCCTGCAAATAATACACCTCTGTCCTTGGTTGGCTACACTCTCCCCTCTACTACATTCAATTTAGTTCACAAAAAGTGACACAGACACTGCACTTCTGGCAAGATGAACAGGTATTTTCTGTACTTGCTGAAAATGTTTTTAAACAGAAAAGTGTAAACTAATGCAGCAGCCACATCCAAGTCCGTAATCTAAAACATTTACCATTTTTGTTCTTGGACTTGATGTATGGCGAAACCAGTGGGGCCCTGTAAGCAGACACACTTAAAGGAGAACTATGAGGTGAATGATTTTCACTCAACCTCATAGTTCAAGAAGACGTGTGACAATGAAACTGTCGTAGGTCGGCTCTATAGATTGGGAAGCGAGCGAACACATACCGTCGCTCGCTCACTTTCCGATCATCTCCTTGCAGAGAGCGGTGACTGTCAAGTCACCACTCCCCGCAGGAATTCCCCCCTCCCCGCTCAGATCCGCCAGCGCTGACTGGAGGAACGGACGGGGGTGGGGGCGGGGTATAGCTGGCTCTGCATCTATATAGGCAGAATCCGCTGGCAATCAGCCAGTTGGGTGGATCTCGCCAGCATTGTGACAGCATAGTATATGTCCTCCCGTGACGCTTAAGAGAACAATGGGATAAAAAGGTTACCCCATAGTTCTCTTAAGTAATCTTCAGATGCAAAATGTGCATTTTAACATGTGCAAAAATAAATAAATCGCAAAAACAGCTCTGGCAGTGACAGGGTTAATGGCTAAACCCTCAAATGGATGCTTTATCAAATATTTTTTTTCTTAGAGAAATAATTATATATGATTCTAGAAATTACAGATGAAATCATTTCCAATTTAAAACCCTTTTATATATATTGCTTAATTTCTACTTTAGCTGTAAACCACACACACTTTGTGATCTTTACAAAAAAGGGCGTCTTTTCTTTATGTGAATGGTAATTATTAAATCTACTGTACAGTAAAATCCTGATACATGTTCTAACCCCTTGGTTCTCAACTGGTGGGTCGTGATCCAAAAGTGGGTCGCGACCGTGTTCAGTGGGTCCCTGCATGCCTTCCACTATTCTAGGTGAGAGGCTCCTCAGCCTCCCCCTAGTGCAGCACTGTCCATTCTCACACCGAACAGCCATTCAAAATATGCTGCCCAGCTCCAAGTGTCAGCTTGGAGTGGGCTGGGGGGTATGACAGGGAGGGAGCTCCATCCATACATGCATTGCTTATAGCCCCTTGCATGTCATATAGCTTTACCTGGACCGTAGTAACATCACATTCTAGCTCCCGGCACCTCTACAGGCGAGCATGGGAGCTCTACAAGCAATGCACATATGGATGGAGCTCCGTCACAGCACAGCAGCCTACACTGCCGTGCGTTCCATTGCAGTGCGACTTGGGTCGCAACCTAGTGACCGAGGACAAATGTGGGTCCTGAGGTTACACAGGTTGAGAACCACTGTTCTAACCATTCTTCTTGCTACCAAAAATGTATTTTTATTACAGTCAGTGTCCTCTTTAGCAAGATTTTCCCTTCCTTCCAGTTCTGTCTGACAACTGCCAAACAGAAAAAGGTGGGGAGCCCCCAAAGGAGACAATAAGAGATGTTCTACCCTTCCCTACTCTGTCCAGTAGAGAGATGTTTTACCTTTAACTGGGCTGGATATAGGTCTGAAGGCTTGTATACACCAGTAGGGCTGCAACAACTAATCGACATAATCGATTATTGAAAAAGTTGTCAACTTTTTCAATAATCGATTAATCGGGTTCCGATTGGTTGGTCCTGTTCACGGCCCCACACACGCTGCGCGCCACACCACCTCCCCACCTCACACTCGCCGCTGCCAGACCCGCCCGGCCGCATCCACGCTACACACGCAGCACCTCCTTCCCGCCTCACACATCCACGATCGGCACAGGGACGCTGGTAGAAGAAGTAAGGAGGAGCAGGTGTGGGGGGATGACAGCCGCCGATAGACAGTCCTGATCTCAGAAACAAATTGCTGGAAGACTGCTCAGGTAAGCCTGCACTTTCCCCCATATGGTGCTCTATAATGTATTGCTGGGATAGTGGGATTTGTAGTCCTCTATAGCTGATGGAACATTGCGCTGTACTGTATATTATACAGAGCAGTATACCATCAGCTATAGAGGAATACAAATCCCAGCAATACATTATACACCCTATGTATAATGTATTGCTGGGATTTGTTGCATTCCTCTATAGCTGGTGGTATTCTGCATTGCGCTGTATAGAGGACTACAAAACCCAGCAATAATACATTATACAGCGCAATGCAGAATAATGTACTATTGCTGGGATTTGTTGTATTCCTCTATAGCTGGTGGTATTCTGCATTGTGCTGTATAATGTACTATTGCTGGGATTTGTATTCCTCTATAGCTGGTGGTATTCTGCATTGTGCTGTATAATGTACTATTGCTGGGATTTGTAGTCATCTATAGTCGATGCCATTCTTCATCATTGCTGTATAATTTTACACTTTCCATTTCACTATATTGCACAACACTCTTTTTTTTCTTTTCTTACCTCCACCGCTCCAAGCTTGCTCCTGTGATGGACTGCAATCTCAATACAAACAACAAACTAGTAGTCCCATCAATGGAGCCATTTTTAAAAATGAATTTTATTTTTTATCCGATTAACCGATTAATTGAACTTAATAATCGGCTAACTAATCGATTTTGAAAATAATCGTTAGCTGCAGCTCTATACACCAGTATGTTGCAGTAAAGCACAATGTATGTGTTGCAGTGACATTCATTTCTAATGGTATCCTAAGGCACCACCAAGAATGCTGCAGGTGCAAGCTTCAGTCTGTTGGAAGTGGCAGCCTAAATGAATGGACTGCCTTAATGCAACATATGTTCACACGGAACAGCGAGTATGCATTAAATAGACCGTAACTGGCATGGTGTAAATGGGTCACTAATGTGTATCAGTACCCAAGGCCTGTGGTCACTTTCTATGCATTGTGCTCATAGGAGCACCATTAAAACGAAGCTATTTGCTCTCATGTTCAGACATTGCAGGCAGGGAGTCACCCAACCATTCATTTTTGCGTGTCTCATTATAGGTAGTTCCCTATACTCCATATCACTCCAGACCATTGCAGCTCAGCATCCTGGCTGAACGGGGCAAGCAGGCTTAGTCCCTAGACCTCCCCATGCACTTGCCCAGTAAAATAAAGCTTTTTCAACATGGTGGATCACCAACCCGGCATTGGAATTGGGGAAATCCTTCTCCCTGATGGTCTGAAAGGTGCTCATAACGCATGCAGGCCTGTCAGGCTGGGTAGGACGACTTTGGTGATAAGAAGGTGCTCTTACCGCCACCTTCATTTTTTGATACGAGTATCCAAAAATTCCCCAAAAGGCATTCCCCAGTAAATGTGTATCTGCAAGAAGGATATGTAGGCCAGCATTTCAGCCACAGAATTCATTACATATGGACAGACAGATCTATGCAGTTGTGCAAGGCTACAGGATAGAGCTCTAGCTGTTTTAGAGCAATGGGGTGCGTCAAGATGGACCCAAGGTCCCTAGCCATAGCCTTTCTTCATACAGATAAGATCTGACACATCGCCATGGTGACAACAGCATGTAGGCAAATAAGGCCTTAAAGAGGACTTTTAACTTGCCAACTTGGTTCTTATAAACGGGACACCCTCTACAAGGACCGTTAACATTTTGTTTAAACAGATAGCTTGATCTTAAAACAGAGACAGTCCATCTGTTAACTACTTCCGGGCCGGCCGTAGTAAAAAAACGGACGGCCCGGAGCTCTCTAGATCTGAGCGGGCGTCTTTAGACGTGCGAGCGGGAAACGCCCAAAATTTAAAAACAGGCAGCGATTCCTGTTACCATACAAGCGATCCGCCGGCTGTAGAGCCAGCGGATCGCGTGTATAGGGTGCCCCTCCCACCGTTGTCCCGCTGATCTCGGGCTCAGCTGTGCCCGGTGCTAGCCCTATGTTACATATCGCCATGAACGTCGCAGTGAGAGCAATAAGTCTAGGGCCATCAATCACTGATAAACCTTTTTTTTTTTCTACATTTTCTGTAATTTTTCCAAATTATAGAAAAAAATAAAAACCCCAGTGGTGTTTAAATACCACCAAAAAAAAGCTCTATGTGTCCCCAAAAAATGGTATAAAATTAATTTCAGTACAGCGTTGCATGACGGAATAAATGTCAGTCAAAGTACCACAGCGCTGAATACTGAAAAATGGCCTGGATGGGAAGGGGGTCTAAACACCTGGTCTTGAAGTGGTTAAGGAAACCCTATGCAATAGGGTATACTAAGCAAACCACTTAAGGGTAACAAACAGTCTTTCAGGAAATTTCCGTCAACGTACAACATTGGCTGCAAAGGAAACGTCTTGGCAGGTTCAGCCATTTTTAGGGAACCCAGACTATTGACCGTTGGCAAGGTCAATGCAGGTGACTAACTGTAAACACTCATGTACCAAGTCCACAAGGAAAGAGATAGTGTCCTTTGAAAAAGATGTCAGAAGACCGGTCCTCTTCGTAGGCTAAATAACCAGAACTGGAAGCAGCCCCTTCTTCATCTTCTTCTCTTAAAGAGATAAACTCCAGAGGTAACGTATACAAGTCATACTCCAACAAAAGAAGTGTGGGAAAAAAGTGTGTGTGGGGGGAGGTTGTGGTAGGGGGCTGTGCCCTGCGGCTAAAAGGCACATTCCAGACAGTCTTTGTCCATCTGGAGTCTTCATGGAGAGGCCAACAACGGCAGGTGTATAATGGCCCTGGACCTGTAAATAAAGTGATCTGTGGCTAACTAGCACAAGCAAAGCCCAGAGCACCACAAGCAGAGCCCAGTGCCCAAGGATCACATTACAGGCTAGTCCCACATCTTCCTCATGGTGAGGTACCCATACAGCTTCCAAGGCTCAGAAAACTGTAGAGGGACCTCTCTTGGCTCTGTAGTGAATGAAAAAAACTTGATTGAAGAAAAAAAAAAAAGTTTCACAAGACAAACATTATTGTTTCTTTTCTCTGCAAAATTGGTTCTTCTAGGACACTAACAAGGAACTGAGCCATGAGAGGGATCGGCTATACCAGTTTTGTGGATGCCAATCTCTAATTCTCCTGTAGGTGGCAGTATAACAAATAGGTATCAGAATTCCTTCTGACCCTGTGTCCCTTAATGAATGATTAAAAATATATACTTTTAGCAAAGCAGCAATGTACTTCCTCACATGTGGCAGTACCTAGATGCCCTCTGCTCTTCTAATCTCACAGGATTTTGATAAGCATACCTCATCCACTCCTTCTGATTACTGGAATATACCGATAGTGTCACTAAAAAGGCCTAGTGCAAGTGCTTCATTATTTACAACAGACTTTTCCTAAACAGCTTGAAGTATCAGATTATGACTGAGTCTAGGTGTGCTTTAATTTTTTTAAATAAATGGAACACTGGAGCTTTTATATCTAACTGGTACTAGCTCGGATCTAACATGCAATTTTACTGCATCAGTGTTAATTTCGTCGACTAAACATTTTCACCACAGTTTTAGTCAGCTGCATGTGATGAAAACGAAGTTAATAGGACTAAAACTATGACAAAAATACATTGCAATTTTCTCTACTGGAGATTTAGTCGACAAATCTAAAGTAAAACAATTCAGATGACTAAAATATGACTAAAACTAAAATGCCATTATCGTTTTAGTCGCATTTTAGTTTTAACCGTATTTTAGTCATCTCAATTGTTTTAGTCGACTAAATCTCCAGTAGAGAAAATTGCAATGTATTTTCGTCATAGTTTTAGTGCTAAAAAATTAATTTCTATTTCGTTTTCATCACTAAAAACATGCAGCTGATGAAAACTATTACAAATAATTAACCGCTTGCTGACCAGTTGTTTATACCCCCTTCCTGGCCAGGCCATTTTTCAGTATTCAGCGCTGCGGTACATTGACTGACATTTATTCTATCATGCAACGCTGTACTGAAATTAATTTTATACCATTTTTTGGGGACACAGAGCTTTCTTTTGGTGGTATTTAATCACCAATGCGGTTTTTATTTTTTACTATGTTAAGGAAAAATTACTGAAAATGTTTAATTTTTTTTAAACATTATGTTAGGATACAATTATTTGTACCCAATTTTCTGGTAAAATATAAAAGACGGGGTCATGTGGGTAAATAGACACCAAAAATGTTTTTGTCCACTTAACTTTATTGTAAGCAGAGATCTGCTTCATCAGCTTCTGAAGCTGGAGAGTGACAGCAGAATGAGGAAGTGATGTACTATACATCACTTCCGCATTCTTACACTGGAGAGGGGACTGGAGGGAGATCGTGTACCGATCTCCCTCTGATGCTCTGTCACAAGGCCGCCATGCTGGTCCCGGGCTCGCACTGTGCACAGCGCAGCCCGGGACCGCGGAGGGGGCGCACACACAGGCACCTTATACAAGCGATCCGCAGGCTCTATAGCCAGTGGATCGCTTGTATGTGAACAGACATCGCTGCCTGTTTTTAAATTCGGGCAGGTTCCTGTGCGGCGGATGACACTGCTGCATCGGCTGGTCCATTTTATGGCTAACAAAGCACAATACTTTATCTTGCAAAGAAAAACTTACGTCTTGGCTAGGAGTCTGACTCTGAAGATCTTCTTGGTTTTTGAAGGAAGGCTTTAACTGGTCATTAATTGATTCTGTACTTTCCAAAAAATCCCAGCTTTCATCGAATACATCTTCACCAGATGAAAAACCCTCCAAGAAATGCATCTTCAGTTCTGTCTCTTCTTTTACCTGAATAAAAATAAGCCTAACCGGTATGAGTACAAAATAACCTCTGCTGAAAACAATCTTTACCTAACATCTGTAGATTTAGACTGATGCTATATGATTAAACTGTTTCTGTTAGTAGCATGTTTCATCCAAGTTACATTTTGCAAAGATCATGTAACAGAATCCAAAGACTCCATTGCACTCCTCACTTCTTTTCCATCTGTCATATGCACAAAAGTAGGATTTTTGTACTCTACGTAAAACCCTTTTCTTGTTTCTTGAAGGACGAAGGAATAGGGCTTCAACAACTAATCGATTTAATCAATGAGAATCGATAATGAGAATCGTTGTCAACTATTCCCAGACAGCTGCCTGTAGGTGCCATTATAACTCAACAGTTCATGACTTCCTGTGTCCCTCAATGGATGAGAAAGATACATTGTTTCTTAGTGTCCTAACTTCTAAAGGCATGGTTTATAACCCCATAGGTCTCCAATGTCCTGCACTAACAGTCCAAGACAAAAACTTGGGGTCTACCTACTTTTTTTGGATTTCGAAAGGAGGGGGTAGAGCCCCAAATCTTGTCTTGAAAAATGAACTGGTAATGTTAATTAAAAAGTCTCAGGGACATATTAGACAATTTAGGCCAGAAAATTACTTCAAACATTATATATTTTCTGAAAGCCAAATATATTTTCTGAAATTTTTATATTGCACGATATCAGCGCAACTCTTTATCAAACTCCCAAAGTTTGTGAAAAATGCACTTAAATGCCCCAAAACACAATAAAATACCAATTTATAAAAAATAAAAGATGAAGCTACAACGAGTAAATAGATAGCCAACATGCCCAAGTTACAAATGTGTGCGTCCGTGAAACTGCAACAAAATTCAGTACCCTAAAATGTCCATAGACGACGCTTTTAAAGTCCCTACAGGTCATGAATTTAGAAATACATGTAAATATTGTCCCTAGAATTATTGCTCTCACTCTGGCATGCGTTGTGATACCAAACATGTGTAGCGCAATCGTCGTTTTCATACGTAGGCGCACCCGACGCGTGTTTATGTGAAGATGCACACTTTTTATTATTTTTACATTTATTTAATTTAATAATAATTTAAAAAACTTTTTTTTATATATATACTTTAATTGCCATCACATAGGGGGGCATACAAGCCCCCCACGTGATAGCATATTGGCAGTGACAGGTACTCTTTAAGGTAATACTGGGGGTCCAAAAGACCACTAGTATCACCTTTACACTTTAAATAAGCTATTGAAGTGCAGATCGCACTTCAATAGCTTATTGCTGGGCTTCAGGAGCCCAGAACTGACAGCCCAGGGACCGGAAGTGATGTAATCTGCATTGCTCCCGGTCCCATAGAACGGGAAGGAGAGCGGTGAACGGATGTTCACCGCTCTCCTCCCCAGCTTCCCACTGACACCAGAGAAGCCGGTCCCAAGCCCATAGGAGGGGCAGTGGAGCCCGGGAAACGCGGCAGGGGTGTTTACCGGCTCGTAGAAGCGATCTGGCAACAGCTGAGTCGCCAGAATCGCTTCTACTGTAAAGCCGGCCGTTGGCTTTACAAATGTAAACAGAGTCCCGGCGGCTTTTAAACGGGCCCAATGCTAGGGACCTACACGGTAAGTCACTGGTCATGAAGGGTTTATAGCCTGTGCATGCCTCAGACATTAGTTGTCTGATGTGGCTGTCAATGGAATCATTTAGAGGGATTTTTTTCCTCGATAAATTACAGAAAAAGCAGTTATAAATGAATCATTGGTCGTTTTAAAGAAAAATAAAAGAGAAATTATTCAACTTAGCAGTAATCTGCTGTGTAGGACCATGGGGAACAAAAGTAGCCACCCTCCAGAAGGAAGGACAGTGTCGGCACTAATTCAGAGATGATTTGAGGATCTACAGCTGATACACAAAAAGGTACATTTTTGGAACGCGCTGTAAAACGCCCAGGTGTGAACGAGGCCTTACTGTATGTGGAGCCTGGCTGCAAACAGTAATAAATAACAAGATTTAATTCGGTCTTTAAATATTTCAGATATTTTACCAACTAGCTAATGCACTGAAGGTTGTGAGTTAAAAGAGTTCACCTTTCTCTAGAGCACCCATTTATGACCCATCTAACATGCTGTACTGTAAATACTGGCAATGCAGACAAACTGCAGTGTGGAGAACCAGCACCTGCATCATGGCTTCTTTTTCTGCGGGGTTCTTCTCACATAACACTCTGGGTTCCTCTGATTCTTCCTGTGGCTGCTCTGAAGACTGGATCAGGTAGTGAAGAAACGTGTTAAATTGCTGTAAATCCTTCATGAAAAAAACAAGAGTGGGATTTAGTTTATAGAAATGTTGGTGTGTTGACTTACACAAGTAGTTGCTTTTGACAACCTATTTAAAGAATAGCTTGCCAAACAACTCGATAAATGAAAACTGGAAATCTGAATTTGACACTGGTTGAGACCAGGCCCCTTTCTGACAGGGGCACCTGCCAACATGACCAGAGGGAGGACATGGAGAATGAACCTGATGTCCAAGACCAAGAAAAAAAATGGTGATACCAACAAGAAACTATTCTGAAACGGCTCACAATTCTTTTAATTTTCAGGTATTTATTGAGGTATTTTGATATCAAATTGTAAAATTATAGGATTTATCTGCTAGTGGGAAAGACAACCAAGTACCACTAACTCCAAATGCTAAGTATTTGTGTACTTGATATATTAGAATTCTCCCTAAGATGGGTGTAAGGGTAAGCATGAGTTTTTGTTTTATTTGCCCATTTTACTTGCCTTGTAGTATCCAGGGTCTTGGTCCATGTCGGCAAGGCGACGATTTATCATTATTTGGTGAAGATACACATCATGGTCAGTTGAGGTATCACAAAGAAACAAATATAGCCGTCCTAACACATACTGTACCACAACACCAACCAAAGGACCACATGTACTGTACTGTTGTAAAATCGTTGAAGCTTCAGTTGACCACTGATCCTGTGAACAAAGTTTTAGAACTTTTAGGGCAAAGATGATGTGGCTGTGGCTTTATCTATAACATTATCTGTTTCATTACCTCTACTGGTTTCACGGAAGCTAGTGAACAAGGCACTGCCTGGGCAGGTAGCTTCATATAGCAAACCCTGGATGCATGAAAAAAACATGAAACATGTTTATTTAGAGAAGTACCTCTAGAAATCCTTATATTAAAGTACAAATGTACTCATTATCTAAGCCTCCAAAAATGTGCTAACTTATCACCTCCAATGGTTGCAAACTCCCATGATGAATAAATCCCAGACACTAAAACAGCAGGTTTTATCTCGCCCAAAAATTCTATCCTTGGAGTCCATTGAGGGACATAGTGCCTCCTACAGCAAAATAGGACACTGGCAAACAAAAAATCTTTAGGACAGCCCACTGTAACCCAGCATGCCTCAGCTTGTAGAAAGCAGTACTAAGAGAATGATAAATACAGAGGGGTGGGACCTGTGGCCCCCAATGGAAGAAAAGGATTTTAGAGAGTACAAAAATCCAATCTTGTTTCTCATCCAGTAGGCAACACAGGAAGTAACATACTATCAGGACATCTGACTGAGGGGTGGGCGAACAGCAACAACCGCTAGCGGGTCTCCAGTAACAAAACAGGAGACTGCTTGCTGCCCAGGAGTGGCCTATGCCAGAGGGACCAATGCCTGAATCTGACACTGGTTGAGACCAGGCCCCTGACAACATGACAAGAGGGAGGACATGGAGAATAAACCTGATGTCCAAGACCAAGAAGAAAAATGGTGATAACAAGAAACCAGAAATGTAACCCCACAAAAAATTAATTAATTCAGATTTTTCTCTCTTTCATTTTTGTGACTTTGGATCCGAAAATGTAACTCAGTTTGTTATGCAGACCCATGCAAATTTTCGTTTCAGAACAAAGTCACATGACTGTGCCTTTAACACATCCCCCAACAGCAAAAAAATCAAAACAAACATCTGATTGGCTAGAGAACAGTCAAATGTCTGAATCAGTTTCATTTTGAACGAATTTCGGACAGATCTGAATTTCTGTTAAACAAGCATTCGGATTCGTTCTCATTTGGATGCATACCCAAAATTTCCCACAGGGAACACTTTAAACGCATTTACCGCTTATCAGTTTAGTGCCAACAGTGATTGACAGCGCTAGAATTAGTGCTCTCACTCCGACGTTCGCGGAGATATGCAACATGTGTATCGCAATTGTCGTTTTCGCATGTAATTTTTCTTTTCTTACTTTCATTTGTATAACTTTTAAACACTTTATTTTATTTTTTTACACTAACCCTATTGCTATTACATAGGGAGCTAACAAGCACCCCATGTAATAGCAATAGGGTGTGAAAGGTCCTCTTTTTGGAGACATCAGAGGTCTTTCAGACCCCTAATGTCACCAAGGGACCCCAAAGAAGCTGAGGAAGCAGAGATCTGCTTCCCCAGCTTCGTCTCCTGGCTCTAAGAGCCGGAGAGTGTGTACAGTGACACGGGAAGTAATGTAATGCACATCACTTCCGGGTCCAGTGATCAGAGAGATCAGCGGCTAAAAGCTGTCTCTTCGATTACTGCGGGGAGACCCGCCGAGCTGCTCCCAGGTGCCGCGCGGGGACAGCGGTGCCCGGGGAAGACAAGCAATGTGAGGGGGCGGGGATCGCTTGTACATTAACAGCCATCTGGCTGTTAAAAGCAGTACCAGGAATACGGCTGCTGCTGCTGTTCTTGTTTTACCCACTTTACGGTCTACCAACTATAGACGTATTGTGGTCCGGAAGTGGTTAAAAATAGGTACAACCTCCACCGGAATTTGCTTTAACCAGTTGACATCCGCGGTGTTAAACCCCCTTCCCATCCAGGCCATTTTTGGGCTATGGACCCGCCGATCGCCTATATGTGAAACACCCGGTACCGGGTGTTCGCATTGGACGGGTCTTTTCTGCCGTCCGTTTTTTTACTACGGGCAGACGGCAAGAGGTTAAGATGGGACTTTTTGACAAAGTCCTCCTCAAACGCATACAAGGGTGATAAGCATTTGAGAGCTACAAACATCTTATCAGGATGTTTCCAGTCTCCATAGAGAATGACTGAGAACAGCAGGTAAACCGGAAAGGTCTTGGTGGTCTTAGGAGCTCTAAGGGGTCCTAGCCTGGGAACAGCTCTGGTAGAAAAGACAGTTTTGTGGATGCATAAAAGTCTATTTCTGGAGTCCTCCAATGCTTCATTATGGGACTAAAAACATCTTGCATGAGTTTCTATTCCCCTTGGTCTATTTGCACTTGACTGAAAAAGTATTTTGCTTCTTTGCCTTTATATGAACCACCAAAACAGAGGCAAGATTTACCTCCACCCACTCCAAAAGGAAATACATAATCTGCATCAGAGCACCTGATCTTGTTCCCCACTGAGGGTTTATGCAAGCTACTGTAGTACCTTTATCAGAGAGGATCTGTATGCGCACCCACGTTAATTGGTCCTAGAATCTTAAAATCACCTTTTGTACCACTGTCGGGTTTTCAGTTTAGGAGTGGGGCACCCTGTGATCCCTCCTGCCCTGAATCACTTGCCCGGGGCAACCAAAGCCTGCACAGCTCCAACCAATACCTCTCCTGCCACAAACTAGAAGTACGCCTAACCTGCGAACTAGCTGCAGCCACAGGGAGAGGGATCCCCAAGCACCTCCTGTGAATCTGGAAGGGTAAAGAAAAAAAAAAAAGAAACGAGAGTTGCACTGCCTGTGGAATCCGTAATGGCTGGTAGAGTGCCAAGCGACTGGAGAAGGGCTAATGTGGTACCTATATTCAAAAAAGGGTCAAAATGCAAACCGGGGAACTATAGACCAGTTAGTCTGACATGCATAATGTGTAAACTGTTGGAGGGAATTATTAAGGACTACTTAGTGGAATTCGTCCGGGATCATAGTATAATAAGTGATGTGCAGCACGGATTTAGGAAAGAATGTTCTTGCCAGAACAACCTGCTGACCTTTTACGAAGAGGTAAGTAGAGATCTGGATGGGGGGAGGCCGGTGGACGTAGTATATCTGGGCTTTGCCAAAGCGTTTGATACGGTGCCACATAAACGCTTGTTATACAAGCTAAGGGCTATGGGCATAGATGAATTAGTGTGCACTTGGATAGAAAACTGGCTACAAGAACGTGCACAAAGAGTATCAGTGGCACCGTCTCAGACTGGGCTGAGGTCATGAGTGGCCTGCCCCAGGGTTCTGTGCTGGGTCCCATGCTTTTTAACCTATTTATTAATAATATCGGGGAGGGAGTGAGAAGTCATGTTTCAGTGTTTGCTGATACGAAAATTGGGAGGTTAGTAGACACAGAGTTAGACATTATTAAATTACAGGAGGACCTGGATAGAATCGGGGAATGGGCAACTGTATGGCAGATGAAGTTCAATGTCGATAAATGTACGGTAATGCAGCTTGGAGTTAAAAATAGGCAAATGGACTATACACTTATGGGTGTGCCACTAGGGAAGTTGGAAACGGAGAAGGATTTGGGGGTCATTATAGACCGCAGATTGAATAACAGCGCGCAGTGCCAGGCTGCTGTAAACAAAGCAAGTAGAGTCCTGTCTTGCATTAAGAAGGGAATGTCTTGCAGGGACAAGTCTATAATTGTGCCACTTTACAGATCACTGGTTCGGCCACATCTGGAGTATGCGGTCCAGTTTTGGTCACCGATACTCAGAAAGGATGTCCTTGAGCTGGAAAAAGTAGAGAGGAGGCCAACCAAACTCATTAAGGGGTTCGAGGATCTGAACTATGAAACAAGGTTGTGAAAATGAAATATGTTCTCTTTGGAAGTTAGGAGATTAAGGGGGGGCATGATTTTCATGTATAAACTATTCAAGGGTGACAGCAACCTTAGTAACAAACTGTTTACTGTTAGCTCCGTAACAAAGACCAGAGGGCACAACCAAAAATTGGTGGAAAAATTTTTTTCAACATACAAGGGGCTCTTCACAGTTAGAGTGGTTAGGGTCTGGAACTCGCTCCCACAGGAAGTGATTTCAGCTAAGAATGTGGAATCATTCAAGAAACTCCTGGACGAGTTCCTTGGAGACTGTAACATAAAGGGGTACAGGTACTGCTAAGAGAAAAATCACACATGGACTCATAGTTACATGGGAGCTTCTAAACCTTTCTGTGCTTGTGTTTCTTGTAGGTGGGCAGACCCACTCATGTGGCAGTACTGGAGGATGACCTAGGAAAAATGGCTAGAAAATACATCTAACCTCCCAGGTGACTAGCCAAAAACCAAGCTCTGTTGGGAGTAGGAGAGGTTATCCTGGGCTGGAATTTTTTGTCTGGCAGTGTCCAAGCCTGCTGTAGGAGGCATTATAACTTGACAGTTAAAGCATATCTCTCGATCCAAAAAAACCTTCTGCCGCAGTGGGGCTACCCCTACATGTCAAGGTTTAAATGCTCATTTTGGGGGGGGGGATTTACTTACCTGTTCTACTTTCTAGTTTTACTTACCTGTTCCCCGCTCCACCAGTGATCAGCAATCACCTCTCTCCCCTCCACACTGGCTGTGGAATGTCCCTCAGAGTCGTCACATCTAATGCAGGCCTATAAACCCTGCAGTAGATTTGATGACAACTGCCAGAGCAGACGGAGAAGAGGATTGGAGCCAGCAGGCATCTGGTAAGCACATATAAACATAAAATGTATTTCTTTGAAGGGGAGTTGTAACAGCAAAACAACAAATCCCTGCACAAAATAACCGTAGAGTGTTTAGTTTCCCATACACAGCACAATTGTGAAATCTTACTTGAGGAATCGTAGACACTGTCGTTTCACAGTTGTCAAATGACCATAATCAGGATAGTAGACCTGAACTTCCTTGGAATTGATAACAGAATGCACAATAACCCGGTACCACCAGACTTCTCCAGGCATACGGACAGCATAGATCTCACCAACAGAGACACAATTGTCAGGTACCACATAGCGGTCCAATACATTTTCATTTGAATAGCAGCGTCTGGAAAATAAAGTATATTGATTTACATGATGCATTAGGATTTAAATCTTTTCAGTTGTATAACCTATTTTTATATTTACTGCTTATATTAGTGTAAGAAAATAATCTAGACCACAAAAGATATCTAGTCTCTAAAACGCACCTTACATAGAAGAAAACATACTCTTTAAAAAATTCAATAACTGCTTTAACTCTTTTGCAGCCACAGATGCAGGTACTACATCTGACGGCAGGGACCATTGAAGAGACTCCTGGCTTTAACTGCAGCTAGGAGTTTATTTATACTCCTTAGGGCCCATTCACACCAGCTACAGTGCGTTCCGGCCCGATTCTGGCCGGAACGCACTGCCTCGCATTGCGGCCGGCTGGCTCACTTTTTAGTGGGGCAGGAGGGGCGTGACGGGCCAGTGAAGGGAATGGCACCGTAGCCACACCCTCCAGCCGCAATGCGATTGCCCGCACGGTATCGCAAGGCACATTGTGCCTGCGGTCTGGTCCGGGGCGATCAAAATAGTGCTTGCAGCATTTTGATCGCACCGGACCGCAGGCACAATGTGCCTTGCGATCCAGTGTGGTCGATCGCATTGCGGCCAGAGGGTGTGGCTTCAGTGCCATTCACTTCAATGGCCCGCCATGCCCCCTCCTGCCCCACTAAAAAGTGAGCCGGCAGCAATGTGAGGCAGTGCGTGTTCTGGCCAGAATTGGGCCGGAATCGCACTGCAACTGGTGTGAACGGGCCCTTAGACGACTGTTGGCTTTCAGGTAGAAGTGAACAGAAACATGTGTTTGCTCATCTCCCCTCCAGTTTGTAAGCTGGCATTCCCTGATCACACTGGTCTGTACTTCAGCTATACTTGATTGTTTGTCAGCAAGCAATTACGGGAGTGGATTATAAGAAAACAGAGGAAAGGGACTGATGTCCTGTCAAGTACTCCAAGTAAAAGATTTTACAGGGCAGACGAAAAACCTATTTTCCTAATTCTACATTAGGTGTCAGTATAGTATTCAGAACCATGGGATTTCCAAAAGCAGTCCAACTGAGGTGTGGGCAGAGCAACAAAAAGCAAACGGGCCCACAAACCCAAAAGGAAACAGGCGGTGGTATATTCGAATGTAGGGTAGACAGATTGCAGCAGGCCCCGGTCCCTTAGGACCTGGGCTTTAGTAGCCAACCTGATAAGCCAGCGACTAAGAAGCAGGGTGATAATCTGGTCAAGGAGCCAGACAAAGTCTACGTACCACATCTTCTTGGGATAGTTCAGTGTGATGAGAATCATCGGAATGTCCCCTGGCTCAATCCTGCAAAGCAATTGAGGAGGGCATAGATCAAAAAGAACTGATCCCACTGAGTCACCAAAGCATTGACTGTGAAGGATAGAGGCTGGAGAAGCACCATCCTAATTTGAGGCTGATCCTGAAAGCCAGGCGGTCTAGGCCCACAGGCTCCAACCTGTGATAGAATTCTTAAAATACTTCAGAGATCATACTCCACAGTTCAGATTTTGAGGAAGTCCACCTGCCAAATTTTCCCACGTGGGATGTGAATGACAGTTGTAGCTTGACAGGAATTTTTGTCCAGGCTAAAAGCAGATCCACTGCCCTGTAATGTGTGAGGGTAAGTTGCCTCTGTGGCATGGTTCAACTAAATCCTGGTCAGATGACTGTTACCCTTGCGCTCATGATGTAGTATATCAACAGTGTGTCTGTATTCTTACACACACAAACACATCATAAATTATACAACCCCAATTCCAAAAAAGTTGGGACACTGTAAAATTTACATAAAAACATTACAAATCTCATGAACCCATATTTTATTCACAATAGAAAACATATCAAATATTTAAACTGAGAAAAGTTAAAATTTTAAGAAAAAAAAAGAAGGTAATTTTGAAATTGATGGCAGCAACCCTTCTCAAAAAAGTTGGGACAGGGCCATGTTTACCACAGTGTAGCATCCCCTCTTCTAACAACACTCTGTAAATGTCTGGGAACTGAGACCAGTTCCTGGAGTTTTAAGACAGGAATGTTGGCCCATTCTTGCCTGATATATGATTCTAACTGCTCAACAGTCCTGGGTCTTATTTGTCGTATTTTTTGTTTCAAGATGTGCCAAATATTTTCAATTGGGGAACGGTCTAGACTGCAGGCAGGCCAGTTAAGCACCCGGACTCTTCTACTACAAAGCCATGTTCAGGTCAAAGATGCAGTATGCGGTTTAGCGTTGTTTAAAAGGCCTTCCCTGAAAAAGACGTTATTAGGATGGTAGCATATGCTGCTTTAAAACTTGGATATATCTTTTATCATTGATGGTTGGGGAGTGAAGGCTGGCCGGTGTAGTTCAAACCAATTAATGAGCTACTGCAGTTCAAACTGCTGAAAAAGTTAATACTGGTTTCAATAAAAAAGGTATCTGAAAACACAGTTGCTTTAGTTTGTTGCGTATAGGGCTGCATAGCCACACACCAGTAAGGGTGCCCAACCTAACTTGTGTCTACAATAGGCACATGAGCATCACACCTGGGCCACGGAACAATGGAAGAAGGTGGCCTGCTCTGATTATTCACATTTTCTTTTACATCATGTGGCTGGCTGAGCGCCTATGCATCGCATATCTGGGGAAAGATGGCACCAGGATGCACTATGTGAAGAAGGCAAGCCAGCAGAGGCAGTGTGATGCTTTGGGGAATGTTCTACTAGGAAACCTTAGGTCCTTGCATTCATGTGGATGTTTAGTTTAACACGTTCCACTTACGACACAGCATTAATATTTTTCAAGCCGATAAAAATCTGTTCCTGGCGGTGAAGACAATACCGCTGCAAGTTTATCGCTGAGGTAAAACACTGAAGGACTTTTTGGTCCAAGCTGACCCAAGGCCAGAGTATGCCAAACCTTTATTCAAGATGTCACACAGAGCAGGCTGATTAAAATTACACAACTGTAAAGTATGTAATGCACTTATCACTGGTGAACATTTTCAGCACCCACATAAAGGCAATACATATAAGATCAAAGAATACTTCAGTTGTAACACTGAAGAGTGTGTTTACACACTCAAATGTCCCTGGTATATGTTGGCAAAACCACTGGTTCATTCAAGAGACGGTTTCAAAAACACAGAGGTAACATCAGGGTCACTATAGCTAAACTCACTAAAGGTGAGGAATTAGACTATAGCAAACCAGTGGCGGGACATTTTGCCAAAAACCAACATCAGATCCATGAGCTAAGGGGTATGGCCATTGACTGTGTTCCAGCACACAACAGAGAAGGCAACAGAGATGCGCAACTATTACGCAGGGAAGCATTTTGGATTTAAATGCTTGACACTGTTTCACCCACGGGACTGAACAGTAACTTGTCTCTCCCCTGTTTCTTAACTGACAGATAATGTACTATGTACTTTCTTGATCTTTTTGGTAATTGTAATATTGTTGCCCCTTGGGTCAAATTTTTTTTTTTAAACATGGGGTTACGTTTTCCACATGGTGTTCACAGAGCAACCTCCTGTCCCATCTGTCTTTCTGCGGATTTGCAATATGTTCTCATCAATATGCCCCCTCATACAAGTGTTCTAGTATATGTCTATAACTTTTATACATGTGTTTAATATATAGCTAGAATGCCTTTATTTTTGCACATATGGGGTCATTGTTTACCTTCCTATGCATATTCCTGCACATACTGTCGCAATGACTTGCGCACCCCATTTTCCCATTGTATATTCTCACAACATTTTTTCTCTTAGATAAATTCTCATAACATGCCTAAAACAAGGTGTTCATATCACAATTTTCTGATATTGACTTTGCATCTGCTGGGTTGGATGGAAATCCATGCTAGCTTTTCATGCTCAGCATTAGTTCCTTTTCTGTTTTGGCCATCATATATCCTATGAGCGTAATGTACTTCTGTTCCCACCTTGACAACTGTCAAATTGACGTTTGTTAGCCACTGCTCAGGTGCCAATATACGACTGAGGGGCATGTACTGGCTCAGTATGTCAATACATGTGTAGATTCACACTAGGGGGCAGCACTTGCTATTATCTGACTCAGGCTTATGATCATTGCCTATCCCACGCTTGCAAGCGTATGAGGCAGTGTTCTGTTTACCTGACAGTTCTACTCTGCACAACGTTCCGGTACGGCATTCTTATGCAAGTAACTTTGTTTATGGGCTAAGCATTCTCATGCTATGTTATATCAACCAGCTTTTCAGGCTTATGATCATTGCCTATCCCACGCTTGCAAGCGTATGAGGCAGTGTTCTGTTTACCTGACAGTTCTACTCTGCACAACGTATGCATGTCAATGCATACTAATCTGTTTTTGCAATTTATCACATGTATATAACAGTCACTGGGTTTTTTTTGGTTGTCACTTTGTTTGCCTGAGAAAGAACCAGGTTGGGTTCCGAAACGTCGCTATACACTGTGAGACGTTCTAAGATGTCAATAGAGGAGGTTTGGCATGCTTGAATTTTGGAGTGCCAGTGATCTCCTCATTCTTTCCAAGAGCTATATGAACACAAAGTCAGTCTGCACCAGTAAATGGTTATCAAAGCAGCCTTGTCCTGGAACCAAGGTGTCAAAAAGCACTCCATCGCTCGTCAAGGGGTCCTAAAAAACAGGTTCAGCACCCCAAAACTACAACTAGAGTTCTTCTCAGGGCCACAGCAAGAGAACAGGTGGAAAAAGGCAAACCAGCAGACTGTTCACACAGTAAGCCACGCCGCAGGCATGAGGCCAAAATGCTCAGTGAGCAGGACGACAGGCTGCACTACTACCAACATTCACTAAGGTCCTAATCCAGCAGACATAACAAGTTTGGACAAGCAGTGCAACTAAGGCATTTTGCACAACAGGATCCGTCAAAGGAGCCAAAGTCCCTCGAGACACCCTAATTGCTTATCAATGGGACCCTAAAATGGGTGCATCCGTTAAGGAAGGTTTAAGTCTGGTGAAGCAGTAAATTGCCAGATCCACAAGAGAAAGGAGCAGGGTATTCCCTGGAATCCATGCCATTGGTGTACCAGGAGAATATGGCAGCTTTGGGATCAGAAAGAGGCATAATCTGGGGACAGCACTGGAAAACAAACCGCAACCTAACCCACTGAAGAAAAGCAAAACCACTGAGATAATAAGAGCCAGACAGTCTGTACATGAGTGGAAGCAATGTAAGACCCTGTGATTCCTCAGCATTAGACAGGAACACAGAGGATAGAAACCAGAAGCTGATGATACACAAAGACACCATGAAGAGAAACCATGGGGACACGCTAACGGCCTGTGCAACCAGCCTCAGTAATCAGACATACTCTGCACTTTCTTGGGCAGAATTTAAGATTTCCAGTTCGTATTTAACTGAAAACACCTTATCTAGGTGCTTCTCTGATACCTGGCTATTAATTTTTGAGCTTCCTGTGGTGAAACTCCATTCTTTATGTCCTTATCTACTAAGCACATCATTACTGGTCACTGTCCTCGCCTTCTAAGGAGAATACCTCAGGGCACTGTGAAAAGATAGTGGAATGGCCCTTAATTGTCAGAACAGCACACAAAAGAAACAGCACACAGAAGGGTCACAGGTCTTAGCAATTGGCTTGCTTGCCATAAATAAGGTTTCCTAGGAGAAAAATAGTACATTTTTATAGTTCTAAATCTAAAAAAAAAGGCCTAAAAGGCAATATTTTGGGCTGAATGAGATGGGAGAACCCATTTTGTTATGGAAAAATGTAATCACTTTTTTCCCCCCCAAGTATCCTTGAATTAATGCAACATGTCCACAGTAGGTAGAAGACTGTACCTTAGACAGCTGAGGACATGAAGGGTTGTAATTTGGATGAAATTTAGGAAGGTGCACAATAGTCAGGTAGGACCTATTTAGGATAGACACTGCCTGTCCAAAAAAAGTCACACACACTGATATTTTGATGGACTGCCTTTAGCTTTGATTATGGTATGCATTTGCCATGGCATTCTTTTGATAAGCTTATGCAATGTCAGAACATTTACTTATTCCCAGAGTTGCATTACTTTTTCACCAAGATCTGTAGTGATGATGGGAGAGTAAGACCAATGAGTAAAGTCTTCTCTAGCACATCCAAACATTATCAATGGGGTTAAGATCTGGACTCTGTGGTGACCAATCCATTTGTGAAAATGTCTCATGCTCCCTGAACCACGGTTTCACAATTTGAGCCAGATGAATCCCCTGGCATAGTCATCTGTGAATATGCCTATGCCATCGGGGAAGAAAAGATCCACTGATGGTGAAACCTGATCATTTGGCATATTCAGGTAGGCAGCTGACCTAATATTTTGGGGACATAACATTGCTGAACCTAGGCTAATTATCCAATGGAATTGCCTATTTCCTTAGCTAAATCCAGGTGGTGACTTTTTTTTTTAACCAGGCAGTGTACAATTGTATGAGTCTCAGTTAGTTTCAGGGAAACTAATTTGCAGGACGCCAAAGCTGCATCCAAGTCGTCTCCTTCCAAACACTCCAAAGTCCATATCCCATTTATGCTTGTGCTGACAAACCAATATAGCGGCTTGAGGGGTACGAAGTATATTATAAAAAGCAGAATGTGGAACCACACACTATTTCCATTATGGGGGCTGCAATCAGCACAGAAGCTCTGGAAGAAGTTTACTGTGCCAAAGCAGAGTGAATTTGCATGTGGGAGATAATGCAATTTGGCTAAGGCCTTTCAGTTTTATTTTTCCCAGAAAGTATAAATGGTGCAGAGGCATTGTATGAGGAATATAATAAAACAAGGTTGATTACAACATGGATAATCAATCTTAATTTTAAGTCATAATTACTTGATATATGATCACTGAATAGTGAGCAATGAATGACAGGTCAAAATAAATAATTTCATAGGTTTCCTATGTTTTAGACCATGCCCATCTAAGGAAGACTGTGTGGGAAGAAACACATTTGGGAGATGCCTGGTGTTTAATGTTACCCTGAGATCCGGTCCAATTGTAACCCGGTTCATGGATATCTCATGGAATGCTAACGATAAGTAATACCCGAGTTAGTCAGCTTTTCATGATTTGTTTTGGAATAGGATGGATTGTCTATAGAGGACAGAACGAGGAATGGCTCTGTGTGGATATGGGAGACAAGTACCGTATTTTCTCTCTCACATACATGCTATGAAATTAACAATATTGGAATAACCTGGACAGTATTTAATATGTAACAACCTGCAGTTCAAATGGAGCCCACCCCCATTGTGTGTGTTGTTCAAATTATATACATGTAAAATAAAGCTGATGAATCTATAATGATGACTATGTGAAAAAGTGCAATATATGCTTGAGAATATGTTATGGCTATGGTACCAGAGGGGATAAAAATGCTGTTTTGGCTTTTAGGGTATTTCACAGTGTAAGTCTTGTGTGTTTTACAAATAACGTTATATAGCATATACGAGATCATTGGATAGCAATTACTTCTTGTTATGATATCTCCTTTCCCTTGGGGAAGAGCATTTAACGAGTACTTCCTTTATTGTATATGCATGGAGTTTAATCTAACAAGGAGATTACAGATGATACTGGAAAACATTATTGGGATTTAAAGTTCTCTGATGGAGGTGTTTCCCAAGTTTGCGATCGTTTTACTGTTTTATTGTGGAAAATTCTGATTCATTTAAGAGCTCTGGGGAGACCATAGATCATTGCTGTGTGCTGTTAACATGGTTCAAGTTTTTGTATAATCCATGTGCCTAGAATCCAGGGAAAATGACTGCAGATAATAGTTACTGCAGGCACACCTAGTTGTCTAGTGTTCAACAATATTGTTATATTAGACACTTTGCCGGATCCAACGCATTAATTTAAAAAATATTTGTACACAATCGGTTTCAACGTATTCATTGACTGGAGCGCTGTAAAACTACAGATCATGCAAGCAAATTCCAAAGTGATTTCACACCTCATCTCTAGCATCAGGTCCTCCAGGTTCTGAGATGTGTCTTTGCTGTAGCAACGAATATAGAACTCACTAGGAGAAGTCACATTCTCCACAAAGACCCCAATCACAAAGCCACGTTTCATGCAAGGTAAACTGTGAAGCTTTTGGTTTCTCACAGCATCGGGTGGGATCTCCTGTTCTTTACAAGAAAGCTTTAGGTTCTGGGGTATCTGCTGAAAGAGAATCCAAACAGATCAGGAAACACACACAAAATTTTAATTTTAAAAATAGGATATTTTGTACTCACTGTAAAATTATTTTCTCTTTGTTCATTGAAGGACACCGGCGATTCTTAATGTAATGGAAGGGTTATATCGCCGCCTGAAGGAGTAGGACGCTAGGCAAGGAAAAAAACAAGAAAGCACACCCCTAGAGGCAGCCCCTGCCGGTGGCCCAACCCCCACACTTGCTAAGGGCAGCTTAGTTATTCACAAAGCAATAGAAAAGACACAGACAATTCCAGAAGCAATAACAACCACCTTATAAAAACAGGTAAAGGTGTGCACCGAGGACCAGGACTGATGACGAAAAGCCCAAGACGAGCCAACTGCTCTAGTCGAATGGACTGTGACCAGAAAAGGCAGCGACTGACCTCTTATAGCGTAAGCCTGAACAATGACCTGCCTAATCCATGGGAGATGGTAGCCGCAAAGGCTGCCTCCTCCTTCCTAGGACCCTCAGTGACAACGAAAAGGGAATCAGTATTACAAAAAAGACTCAGCGGCAGAGCGATAAACCCGCACTGCCCTGACCATATCCAAACAATGAAGCGCCCCCTCTTTGGGAAGCATTGGACGAGGACAAAGGGAAGGGAGAACAATATCCTCATTGAGGTGAAACGCAGACCCCACCTTAGGTAGAAAAAAAGGGTCGTAGTTGAAGAAACACCTTCTGAAAAAAAGTTAACAAAGGTAGCTCCCGATTATTTTCAAAGGTCTCCTTAAAACTGAAAGCACAATATTCAAATCCTACCGAAACAAGGGGGATCTAACCAGGGGCAAAACATGAAACACAACCTGATAAACCGCGAGTGCCGAAACCTGACTTTTGACAGTACTAAGGGCCAGAAGCTGATCCACATCCCTTTGAAGAAAGGCCAAGACCTTAGCCATGGAAAAAGGCATGTGGTGACACATGGACCGCAAAATATATTCCTTCCAAGTATCATGATAAATCTTTCGAGAATTAGACTTATGTGCTCCAAGCATAGTAGAAATGACAGAATGTGACAGCACCCTATACTTTAACACCTGGCTTTCAATAGCCTCAACAGGTCACCGGTACACACAGATTAATTCATTAGCTCTGATATATTTATTGAAGAATGTCAAAGCATGTCATTAGAAGCTGAAGCTAGCATTTCGGGACCTCGCAGGGACCCTTCATCAGAGCGACATAGTGGAAACAATTGTGGCTTTCAATAGCCACGCCGTTAATCCTTTCCCTGTCACCGACAAATGGCATACGGCGGAACACAACTGTTTACAGCTGGCCAGCTCAGTATGCCATATGTCGGTGGCTTTCTCCCTTCTGCTATAAGCTCATGGTCGCTCTGGCGACCATGAACTTACATCAGAACGGTTCCCCCAACAGTCCACTCTAAAATAATAGCTCTCATCAACGACTAACAAGCCACTGATGAGAGCTATTAACGAAAATTACGGGCGACCTCTCGCCCCCGCCATCTACTCCCCACCTGAAGCCGCTCAATGCTTCTCCTTGAATCCCCGCTGCTCTCCCCCGCCTGTTTGGGCTGAGGCAGCGGGGATCCGAGGAGAAACGGACGGCTGAAGCCAGCGGGGTGGGAGGAGGAGGGAGCCGCTTGTGATGGCTGAGCGGCGTGCAGAGGAGACGCAGTGAGCTGGGAGAAGCTGCTTTACCTCACTTCCTGTTAATTTATGAATGGGTAGTAGCACTCACTACAGAGGCTATTACCCATTCATAACTAGATGATAGTAAATACTTTACCATCACCAGTTTGTGAATGAATGGGAAGCCTCTGTACTGAGAGCTTTCCATTCATTTAGAACAGGGGCTGCAGATAAAAGAGATTGAGGACTCTGTGTCCTCAATTTCTTTTTACATTTCAAAAAGGAAATGTCAGGGGCCTGTTCAGACCCCTGATATTTCCCCGCAGCCTCCCTAAGAGTAAAAAAATAAAAAATAAAATAAAAATAAAACCCAGCCACTCCCAACACATACGCAGATAACATCCACATGCAACAGTGTGCACTATATTGTGATGTACGCCATATACATGCGCTGCGTTGTTAGAACACACTGCAGTGCTTGATGTTTTTTCTTTTTAAAATAACATTAAATTAACTGTGGCAGTTATGATGCGCTGTGTTGCGATTAAATGTATGCCAGTAACACATACACCAGCACAGTGCACAAAGATTTTTAACATAAGTTGCTTATTTACAGTTTTAAGTTTCTTAAATGCAAAATGCGTTTTTCATTTTTTAACCGTTTCGCAAAAAGGCTCAATTTAAAATGTACAAATATTTATTAACTCAATACAGTTTTATCGTTTAAGTCGGAAAAGTATTTTTTTGTGCACCAAAACTAATTTTAGTGTGCTTTCATCAATTGAATTGTGTATTTCTATTGGCTTCATATTGATTTGATAAACATTGTTGTGCAACTAAGCAAACCAGCCCCTGGGACTGGCCAGTCATATGCGTCCTCCCTCCCCCATGAGATATTTCAAAGGCCACCCCAGATTCTGGATGGGGCTGTTGCAGCCGAACCTGCTTCACAGCTGAGTTCTGCGTGTGCTCGATGGCTGAGCTGGGGAGACTACAAGGATCTATATTATCCAGCATGTCACCCAGCTGTTGAGTGAAGATCTGAAGAAAAAAAAAAAGAAAGAAATTCCCAGGCAGGGAGCTAGGTCCATACTCCTCGACAGTAGACAAAAAACTGAGCTGTCCTTAGCAAGTTGGGGGTTGAGCCACCGGCAGGGGCTGCCACCAGGGCTGTGCTTTGTTGTTTTTTTTTGCCTAGCGTCTTACTTCTGCAGGTGGCGATATATCCCTTCTGTTAAAGAAGAATCGTCTGTGTCCTTCAATGAACGGAAGAGAAAATCAATTTTACCTTCACCTCTGGATGCCACAAGTGCAATGTGAGTTTTAAACAACAAAACTGGCAGCAGTACTAGAAAACTGTCCCAATGCCATGGTGTATTCCCAAGAAATCATTAAAATGCTTTATAGTGATCCCAATAAAAATGCAAAGGAAAAGTACTGGCTAAGTGACATCACACCAACAAATATTATTGAACATTACTATTATGCTTTTACAACACAACATACTATAGTCCATGATGACCATATCAATCCAAAAACCTAAAAAACAAGAATAGAGAAAAGTGGCAACATAACATACAAGGTAGTAATTACAGTGTAAGCAATTCATCAGGGAATGTATAGTGATCCATAAACAACCAAGAATGTAATCACTCACTTTCAAGTTTTATAAACACTTCCTGCTTTAAGCATACCCACTTTAGCATATCTTACTTCCAAACACAGACAGAAGATTAATGGTTTTAAAGTATTTAAACCCAAAAATACAAAATAGGATGTTTGCACTCTTCGCAAAATACTTTTCTCTGCGTTCATTGAAAGACACAGCTCCATAGGATCTTGACAATATTAGTTCTATATCTCCACCTGTTGACATCCCAGTGGTTATGATCTACAGATCTTGGCTGTGGCCTTTTATTTTAACTTTTTGGCACAGTCTATTTCTCTTCCATTCAATTGAAGGACATAGAGAAGATCTGTAGATCGTAACCACTGGGTTATACTGCCACATGCAGGAGTAGGATGCTAGGTACAAAACACAGAGACAGCACAGGGGCAGCCCCTGCTGGTGGCAAACCCCCTGACTGCAACAATCAACCCAGTTATTAGCAAGCAGAAAAAAACAGCAACACAGTAAAACGATTATGAGGGTGGGTGCTGTGTCCTCAACGGACGCGGAGAAAAGGATTACAAAAATCCTACTTTCTCTTCCGTTCATTGAAGGACACAGCTAGATCCATAGGATCTTGACCAGATGGGACGTCCGAAAACAGTGTAATAGAGGGTGGGTAAAAACAGAACACAACATAACAAAGGATAACATACCCACAGTCGAGAAGGAGCTTACACTGACGCCTGCACGACCAAGGCCCCAAACTCGCATGCGCCGCAAAATCCACCTTATAAAACTTAGACAAAGTATGGGCAGAAGACCACGTAGCGGCCTGGCAAACTTGGGCAATAGAAGCCTGGTGATGAAAAGACCAAGAAACATTCACTGCCCTAGTACAACCCCAAATTCCCAAAGAGTTGGGACGCTGTGTAAAATCTACCTAAAAACAGAATGCAATGATTTGCAAATCTCATAAACACATATTTTATTCACAATAGAAAACATATTAAATGTTGAAACTGAGAAAATTACCATTTGAAGAAAAAAATAAGGTAATTTTTAAAATGATGGCAGCAACACATCTCAAAAAAGTTGGGACAGGGCCATGTTTACCACGGTGTAGCATCCTCTCTTTATTTAACAACACTCTGTAAACGTCTGGGAACTGAGGAGACCAGCTGCTGGAATTTTGGGAGAGGAAGGTTGTCCCATTCTTGCCTGCTTTCGGATTCTAACTGCTTAACAGTCCTGGGTCTGCTTTGTTGTATTTGTAATTTAAGATGTGCCAAATATTTTCAAATTGCTGCAGTATGCAGGTTACCACTGTCCTGCTGAAATATGCAAGGCCTTCCCTAAAAAAGATGTTGTCTGGATGGGAGCATATGCTGCTCTAATACCTGGATATATCTTTCAGCATTGATGGTGCCTTTCCAGATGTGCAAGCTGCCCATTCCATATGCACCTGCCATACCAACAGAGATGCAGGCCTTCGAACTGAGCACTGGTAACAAGCCAGAAGGTCCCTCTCCTCTGTAGTCAGGACGATGTGGCACCCATGGTTACCAAAAAGAATGTCAAATTTGATTCCTCTGACCACATCAGATTTACACTTTGCGACGGACCATTTAAAATGAGCTTTGGCCCAGAGAAGATGGCGGTGTTTCAGGATCATGTTCAGATATGGCTTCTTCTTTGCATGATAGAACTTTAACTTGCATTTATGGATGGCACAGAGAACTGTGTTTACAGACCTTTATTGTTGGAAGTATTCCTGAGCCCATGCAGTGATGTTCATCACAGAATCATGCTTGTTTTTTAATGCAGCGCCGTCTGAGGGCCCGAAGATCACGGGCATCCAATACTGTATTTCAGCCTTGTCCCTTACACACAGATTTCTCCAGATTCTTGGAATCTTTTCATATTAAAAAGGAGAACTATGGGGTTAGGACTTTTCCCCATAGTTCTCCTAAGGGTAACGTGGGGGGAATTCCTGCAGGGAGCCATGACAGTCACGGCTCTCTGCAGGGATAGATCGAGAAGTGAGCGAGCGACGGTATGTGTTCGCACACTTTCCGATCTATTGAGCCGACCTGTGACAGTTGCATTGTCACAGGTCGGCTTGAACTATGAGGCTGAGTGATTTTCACTCGCCTCATAGGTCTCCTTTAAGTACGGTAGATAGTGATATTTTGCATATTTTAAGTTGAGGAACATTATTCTGAAATTGTTCAACAATTTTTTTTAGACACAGCTTTTCATAGACTTCTTCGACACTGACTCTCTAAAGGTGCACACACACCTTTGCGATTATCAGCAGGGCGGGCTTGCGATTATCGCAAGTACGATCTGCCTGTCCAAGATGGGCAGATTGTACGTTTTTTTAATGACCTGACAACAAAAGTCTTGCGATGGTTGTAAGGTGTGTGGATTGTTCAGATATGGCTTCTTCTTTGCATGATAGAACTTTAACTTGCATTTATGGATGGCACAGGGAACTGTGTTTACAGACCTTTATTTTTTAAGATGTGTCAATGCCATCAATTTCAAAATTACCTTATTTTTTCTTAAAATGGTATATTTTCTCAATTTAAACATTTGATATGTTTTCGATTTTCTATTGTGAATAAAATAGGGGTTTATGAGATTTGCAAATCATTGCATTCTGTTTTTATGTAGATTTTACACAGCGTCCAAACTTCTGTGGAATTGGGGTTGTAGAATGAGTATTGTCCCGAAAACGAGGTTCTTGATATTTAAGAACCTACGCCTGAGCCACAGTCTGACAAATCCACCTGAATATAGTGGCAGATGAGGGGTCCTGCCCTGTACTGGGACCATCTGGGATGACAAACTAAGACTTCATCTTTCGAGAAAAGGACAAAGCCGCCAGATAGACCAAATAGCCCTGACCCCATTCAAAGAATGAAGAGCTACCTCCTTGGATGAGACGGTTTGGGGGACAAGGCAAAACAATGTCATCATTCAAAAGAAACCACTTTTGGCAAAAAGGACAGACTAGGTTGAAGCACAAAAAAAAGTTAATTATTACCCGGAAGTCCTGTCTTTTTAATTATTTAAAGATGGATCTTAATCAGCGACTATTACAATCATGAACAAACATTTTGGTCTTATAGAAGGTAAGACCATTAAAGAAGTCACACCCAAGATCAAAACCAAGATAGGTTGAGGCACTCGACAAAGCCGCCAACTCAGACGCACGTCGACCCAAAGTGATGGCCACCAAAAAGGCAACCATCCTAGACAGAAGAGAATCTCCCAAATATTCTCAAACGGAGCCTTTGCAAGACAGACACCCTGGATAAAAAAGGTACAAACCATAGAATGCGTGGCCAAGGGATGCTAAAAGAGAACAGCCAAGGCAGACACCTGTCCTTTAATGGTGCTCAACGCTATGCGATGATCCACCCCCCGTTTCAGGAAGGATAAGACTATGGAAATTGAGAAAAGCATTGGACTCGCACCACGCAAAGCCTTTCGTGTACGATAGTATATCGACCAAGAACTGGACTTACAAGCTCGCAGCATCGTGGAAATCACTGCAGAGGAAAGACCGCTATCCTTCAGGACCTGGGTTTCAACAGCCATGCTGTTAAAGTCAGCAACTATAAAGCAGGATGGAAGATTGGGCCCTGAGAGAAAAGAACCTGACGCAACAGAAGATGCCAGGGGGCTTCCATGATAAGACTTACCACATCTGTGTACTAGGCTCAACGCAGCCAATCTACAGCCACCAGGATCACAGGAATACATTCCAACTCTATCCTCTGCAGCAGTCCAGACCCTGATGGCTCCTATAATCCGCCTGCCAGTTTTCCACCCCTGGAATGTGAACTGCAAAACAGAACCAACATGTGATCTTCCAGCCAAAACAGGATTTGAGCCACCTCTCGCACCGCCACAGAACTCTTTATGGCCTAATGATTTTATCCCCCCTCTTTGGACTATCCTAATGGGGGAGCATTTTTATGCGAGGACTTATTTGTAGGTTTAGAGGACTTGTGTTGCTAGAGAAACCATGTACCACAGCGGACAGGAAGCTTGACCAATTAGTTCTTGGCTTAGGTCACCTGGCCGTGAAAAGCCATTTGTGAGCAGAGGAGGAAGCTCCTGATTTCCAACGAACCAGTTAGCTTTCCTTGCTTGCGGAAGTAAAGTATTCTTACTCTTGTGAGATTTTTGATAATCTATATATCTGGCCTGTCACCCAGGTAACAGCTTGATAGAAGATCAAATCTGTTGAATAGGAAAAAAGTCCTAGATATAACACATAAACCAGTCAGGAGGTTTTGCCACCAGAAGGGACTGCCACAGGCTTTGATTTTTTTGCCTAGCATTCTACTCCTACAGGTGGCGATATAACACCCATATTGTCAAGATCCTAGGGTACCGCCTGGGTCCTTCATGGAACAGAAGAGACTAGACCTTAGAATAGGTGGCTGCAATAGTTTTATAAAGTTTTTTTCTCCCTTTATTTTCACCTAATAATCCTGCCAGTAACTAATTTCCCATCCTGGGATGACCATGCTCACTTACTGTATCTATAGAAGCGCACAGTCGCGACCCTAAGACAGGACTACAAAACATCACCTCCTCTCCATAACAGAGGGGAGGTGTTCTATAGTCCACAGAGAGAACTAGGAACAATGTTATTTGTTACACAGGCAAAGTGCAGGAAGTTATTAGCTCACAAGATTTCTGGCAAGATCAAAAGGTATTTTCTGCACTTGAAACAGATATAACAAAATGCTTCCCACTGTATATTTATCACACCAAAGGGGAGAAAAAAAACGTTTATTGTTAGGGTTTAGATATACTTTAAAGCACTAATAATTATGACAAATACAACCTAGATCTTTATAGAAATGACATTAAAAACACACTGCTGAAACACAACCCAAACAATACCAATTGGCTTCCTTCAGCTGAAGAGATTTTGATCACCAGTGGCTTCACAGGCTCAGACTTTTCTGCAGCTGAATTCCATCTGGAAACATTGTCGTTATGCAGTAGAGCCTTGCCTTAAAAAAATGACAAGCAAAAAACATTATGACAATATGTAGCTAGGACAAATTGAAACTCTGCTAACAGCAAAGTATACAATAGGTCACCTTCACACAATACAGGACGTAGTAGTGAATAGGAAATGCAACAAATAAGTATAGATTAGTTTATACAATGATTCTAATGATTATATAGAATAATAGGATTTTTGTACTCACAGTAACATCCTTTTCTTGGGAGTCCATTAAAGGAAGTCTTGTGATTTTACTTTCCTGTTCTATTGCCACCTGCAGGAGGACTGAGCACTGGCAAGCAAAAAAATTGCAGGCTAGCCCAGGATAATCCCTTCTACTTCCATCATGTTTGACTTTGCAGGGAAAAAATAGTTGTGTAGGACCGGTCTCTCTCAATGAACTACAAGAAAAGGATTGTACTGTAAAGATAGAAATCTTTTTTTCTTTTCTCATCCATTGTGGGGCACAGGAGGTATTTTGCCATCTTCCGATGTCAATTTTGGATAGCTGAGAGGTGAGCTGTTGCCCACCTCTCATCACCCAAAGTAGTATAAATGTAAGGTAGGCAACTACTCACAAAAAATAACAGGCCCTCAAAAAAGAAGAGGACTACAGAACTCATGACAGGAGCTGTCTGAAGGACCTTACACCTGATGAGCCCTGAACCTCCACTTGAGGAAAAGTATCAGTACTTGGTCTGGAAAAAAATGGTATTGGTGCATCCCTAGTGTGTACTGATTCTGTGGGGACACTAGATCATCGACGGCTTCCGCTAGTGAATCCCTGTAACTGAACACAAACCTGTCCAGTTTGTTGTTGAACATGAAAGCCAGAATGTCCACATCCAGTATCCCCCATCTTTGACCCAGGCCCTGGAACACTGCCAGGTGTGGAGACCACTCCCTTGAGTCCAGGCATTGCCAGCGGAAGAAGTCTGCCATTTTGTCACTATGACTTCATCAGTCCCCTGATAAAGTTATAGTGATGAAACCCGCTGAATGTGGATCACTTCCCCTTGATCCCTGATGTACAAATCCCAAAGCTGGCCAGTCTGGATCTATGAGGATGCGTTGAGCTAAGGTTGCAGGAGGTAGATATATTTGAAAAAATGCTTCTGAATTGGAGATAGGGGCAGATAGTTCCATCTACAATGTGGTGTTGAGTCAGGTATGAGGCACAGGCACACACATTACATTTGCAAGGACAAGAGGGCACAGACTGAAAAATCCATCTGTTACTTATGCCTGTTTTAAGTACAGTTTGATTAAAGAAAAAATAAAAGGAGGCATCTGGATTACTGTATTACCTTCCAGCTCCATTTTCAGAAGGGTGTAGATCTGTAGAACTGAAGTGTAGATCAGGGTGTACTGATCACACAAAGCCAACAGAGCATCTACTGCTTCTACTAGAGGATCCCTTTAAATGGAGACAAACTTATCGAATCTGTTGTGGATCTCCTGACCTCTAGATTCAACATATGACATTCCCCACCTGCGACACAAATCCTGGAAGACCAGGTGTAGGGACCATTCACCCAGGTCCAGGTGCTGCCAACTGAGGAAGCCTGCCTGTCTGCCAATTGACAATACTTGGAAAGTAAACAGCACCCAAGGCTGGAACATGAAGTTTTCCCCAAGACAGAATCTGCTTTACCACTCTTGCTGCAGCAAGACTTCTGATCCCTCCTTGATGACTGAGGCATGTCATTTAGTACTACCTTTAAGGTGACTCAGAATAGTATACCACGCGGATGGTGTATTGATTTAGGCACAAGTCACATGACTAGTAAAGAGACCGGTTTCATAGAAATTGATTTCAGTGCAAAGGACAAAGTTTTCCTAGCAAGTGGGAAAAGTATTACTGCGGAAGGTAACGGTCAAGGATTCTTGAACTGCATCACATCGTCAGGGGACAAGCAGAGTATCCTTGTGAAAAATGTACTGTATGCTCCATACATAGAAGGAAGCTTTCTATCAGTAAAAACCCTTGCTAATAACAGTCTCACAGTTCAATTCAGAGGTGATGAATGTACAACCCGAAACAATAGGCAAATCCTCGCAAAAAGAAAATTAGATACAGCCTCATCACCGCAGATGTACAAGTCAAGGCAGCCAATCATAATCCACACAACAAATGTATCCACCTATGGCACAGACGAATAGGGCACCGAAAACCAAAAGCCATAAAAGGATATTATAAAGAGAGGCTTATCAGAAGATATAACCGTACTGCCCTGCCAAATGCTCATGACATGCAAATACTGCATGGAAGCTAAGGCCACATGTAGCCTACTTCCACAGGCTACCCAAATAAAATAAAAAAACACCCCATGGAGCTCATACACAGCGACATGTGTGGACCAATGAAAACTCCCACATCAGGCGGGAACAGATATCTACTGACTTTCATTGATGATTATTTCAGGTACACAACAGCTTATCTGATGAAGCAGAAGAATGAAACATCAGAAAATCATCAAGAGTTTGTAGCCATGTCCAGCAACAAATTCCAACGTAAACCAATAATTATACGCACCGACAACAGAGGGGAATACATCAGTAAGGAAGTGGAATCATATCTGAAGAAACAAGGTATAGTACACCAGACCACCACACTATGCACTCCTGAGCATAGTGGTGTAGCAGAATGGAAAAATTGCACTATTATAGAAATGGCCAGATGCATACTGTCAGATGCCAGCTTCAGAAGTACTGGGGAGATGCAGTCATGACTGTAACATAACTACAAAACAGACTACCAAGGATACCCGCTGTAAGCACACCATTTGAAATGTGGCATGGATCGAAGCCTAGCCTAGGGCACATTAATGTATTTGGATGTAAAGCTTATACATATATTCCAATTGGAGAACACAGCCATTGAAGGTATTCTGATGGGCTATAGTGAACAAAGTAAGGGATATAGAATCCTCCACCCAAAGAATCACAAAGTGACAATAAGTTGCAGCGTTTATTTCTAAGAGAAACCATCACCAGAAACAATGATCCCCAGGAGTTGTGAAGTGAATTTGCCCAGTGAACCAGCAAAGGAAGCTGAGTCAGAACAAGAGGTGGAACTCACAATGGATAAGTCAAGTTCCATCTTAAATTCTGCCACACAACCTGAAATTAGAAGATCCACTCGGGCAACAAAGGGAATACTACCCCGCAAGTTGTCATATACTGCTAAGAGACATAGCATTGTGGGACGACATAGAAAAATTACCAAAATGTGAAGCCAATCAATGGAGAAAGGCAGCAGAAGAAGAAATAAAATCACTCCAAGACAATAAAACCTGGACACAAGAGCAAGCTATTACTCAAATGCAATATTGCTCATCGACGAAATGACCGGGGACGCACTCACCAAGCCATTGCCAAAGGATTGTCACAGTAAATAGACACCAAACATGTCGAGCCTTAAAAGTGCGTGCGCTCGCAAAAAACGCCCATAGGCGACGCTTAAAACGCTTTTACTGCTCATCAGTTTAGTGTTATCAGTGATTAATTGCCCTAAAATTATTGCTCTCACTCCGACGTTTGCAGCGATATGTAACATGTGCGGCACAATAGGCGCAATCGTCGTTTTAGGCGCACCCGACGCACATCTGCATGTGTATGTGGGGGCGGGGACTTTAAAAAAAATGTTTTATTTTTTTTATGCTTTTTTATTATTTTTTCTTATGCTTCTTTAATTTTTGTATTACTTTTTTTTTAAAACACACAACTTTGTGTGTATCCCCTATATAAGATCTGGTGCAACCAATTACCTTCAGAAGTCACATAATTAGTTAAATAAAGACCACCTGTGTGCAATCTAAGTGTCACATGATCTGAGTATATATACACCTGTTCTGAAAGGCCCCAGTGTCTGCAACACCACTGAGCAAGGGACACCACGAAGACCAAGGAGCTATCCAAATAGGTCAGGGACAAAGTTGTGGAGAAGTCCAGATTAGGGTTGGGTTATTAAAAAAAAAAAATCCCAAACTTTGAACATCCCACGGAGCACCATTAAATGATTAGGCTATGGCACCACAACAAACCAGCCAAGGCAAGGAAGGCATAAATCAGAGAGGCAACAAAGAGTTGGAGTGTCTGTCCATAGGACGCCTTTAAGCCGTACAATCCACAGAGCTGGCCTTCATGGAAGAGTGGACAGAAAAAAGCTTTTGCTTACAAAAATAATTAAGCAAACACATTTTCTGTTCGCCAAAAGGCATGTGGGAGACATGTGTAAATTCTTGGGCGGCCGCAAAGCATCTTGTGGCAGGCGCATGCGCAGTTCACATTTTTGGCCGGGAGACGAGGAGAGACACAAGGTAAGTCTATGGACGCGTGCACCCACATGCAGACACCATGGGACAGGGAAAACGACAGGAAAGAAGATTGGATTAAGAAACATCATTTAAGGTAAGTGCTTTAATTAACATTGGGGGGAGGGAAAGAGATTTTTGACTTTAATGTCACTTTAAGTAATTCTCATGCCTAAAATGTGGAATTTTACATGTGTGCAAAATAACATGAAAATGCTGCACTAATGGCTCTGGCAGAGAAAGGGTTAATGGGTGTCAAAGAATGCCAGTTTAGTCATCACTCACCAGTCACATTTTCTTTGCATTGTGTAACAGCATCAAAAAGACGCCAATCTCCATCTTTTGTGCTTTCCAAGTAAAGCATATCGCCCAATGATCCAACCAGGTCCAATGCAGACATAAATCCCAGTTCTCTGAATGGCAAGTTCTTTCCTGTATATTCCTAAATTTAGACAAAAATGTATTGGAAAGCAAGAATTCTCACTGCTAGCTAAAAAAATGTATTTTTTTAATTTTTGGACAGAATGGGGTGGAGTTCAAACATTATATTTTTAAAGCTGTGCAAATTTCCCCCTTGAGATAAGGCATCCACAGCTGCTATGAAATTGAATTTTTACATCAACATGCATAAATTACTCATTATTAAAAAGTCAAATCAACTCAGAAGTGATAATTAGGTTTTAAGTGAAAAGTAAATAATAACCTGTTCAATCAATGTATGTTAGAAAAAAAACAATTACCTAGTAACCCAATTTCCAGGAACCTTCCATGACAGCATGATATTGGCTCCACCCACCCTAAAGAGGAAACATGATCACAAGTAATAAAAAGCCAAAACCAGCTGGAAACCCCGGTAAGAAGCTAGAACCGAAAATCACAAAGAAGTCCAGAATATGAAAATGATTATGGGTGGGAATACCCTGCTGCCCTGGAAGATTCCTGGAAACTGAGTTACAATGTAATTGGTTCCCCCAATCATTATCATTTTCCAGGACAGCATATGAGAGGACAGTCGTGAAATCACCTACAAGGCTCTACTAGGGAGGGACAACAGTCTGCAGCACCTTTGTGCAGAAGGCCTGGTGCTGGCTGCAGAGAAGATCAACTCTGTAATGGTGGAAGAAGGTTTAAAAACTCATTCAAATAGTTGCTTTGCAGATTTGTTCTGGTGAAGCACCAACTTTTTCTTGTTTTTTTCTTCTTAATGCCAAATAGTTTATAGTGCAGCAACTTTTACCTTTAACTATGTCCATGTCAGTACGACCCTGTAAACTGCTTCCTGGCTGCTGTTTACATTTCTTCAGCTGACTCGCAGCTATCTACTGGAAGTAATTCATTTCCACGAGTCCTGCAACATACCGCTGTGCTTGATTAGTTTCATTGGAGTGTAAAAATGACATAATTAGACCCCTAATGTCTCCATAAAGAAAACCTGTCACCTCCAATGTGCTATGACATAGGGAGCTTGTTAGCCCCTTACGTGATAGCAATAGAATTACGTGTAAAAAAGTAAATAAAGAAAATTTAAAAAAATATAAACACACACACACACACACACACACACACACTTTTTAAAGCCACCAGCTCCCACACAAACATAAAAAAGTGTATTGGATGCGCCTACGCATGAAAAGGAATATTGTGCCATGTCTTTAGTATCACCGCACATGCCACAGTGAGAACATTAATTCTAGTTTTACCTAGAAAAAAAAATAAATTCTAAACTGATGGTCTGTAAAAGCTTTCAAGCATTACCTATGGACAGTTTTGGGAACCAAAGTTTTTTTGCCATTTCACTGGTGTGTGTAATTTTTGACACGTTTGTTATCTATTTATTCGATGCGACCTCCTCTTTTGTTGTGTTTATGTGCATTCAAATCAATATGAATGCTTTTTTTTTTACTGAAAATTTGGGTTTCATAAATTGTTGTGCTAATATCATGTGACATAAAACTCTTCATGGCTAAAATGTGCATTTTAACAAAAGTGCAAAAAAATACAAATTTGGCAGGAAAAGGGGTTACGTGCCACAAGGTAAGTTCTTGTCAGCTCCATCTTGCAGAAAGTCTAGGGCGTATGCAAATACTGTTTGGGTTTTCATCTAGCCACAGGTAATAAGTCTTCCAAGATTTTCTCATATATTGCAGAGTTAACCTTTTTTTCCAGATTACTAATAAGGTAGAAATGACCTTAACATAAATGTATTTAAGGCTTGAAAATTAACTTGTCCTCTCGTCCGTGACGAGAGGACGCCGGAGCCGAACGAGTAGCAGCTGCGCCGGTTTAACCTCTTCCCGGCCGGCCATTGTAATTAAACAGTCGGCCAAGAGCTTCTTGGATGGCTGTTTACAAACAACCGTTCTAGCGTCTCTAGAGCTCCTGGATCGCTTGTATAATGAGTGCGGGTGTGCGCCCCCCTCCGTTGTGTCCGGTGAGGTCTTGGCACCCGCAGGGCTGCTCTGTCACCGGAGATCATCACATGATCTCCTCCTCGTTCACTGAATGCAGGAGTGATGTATAGTACATCACTTCCGCATGCAGCTGTCATTCTCCAGCTTCTGTAGCTAGAGAGAAGCTGCTGAAGCAGATCTCTGCTTCAGCAGCTTCTTTGGGGGTCGCTAGGTGACATTAGGGGTCCTAGAGACCCCTGATGTATCCATAAAGGTGACCTGTCTGTGTAAATTGGCTATCACATATGGGGCGTCTTAGCCCCTTATGTGGTAGCAATAAAGTGAAAATAAAATAAAGTTCCCCAAAAAAATGTAAAGTCAAATATAACAAAACATTTTTTTAAAAGGTCCCCTGCCCCCACATACACACTCAAAACATGCGTCGGGTGCACCTACGCGTGAAAATGGCGATTGTGCCCATTGCACCACACATGTTAAATATCACAGCAAAAGTCAGAGTGAGGGCAATAATTTAAGGGCCATTAATCACTATTAACACTAAACTGATGAGCAGTAAAAGCTTTTAAAGCGTTGCCTATGGCCAATTTTGGGTATGGTATTTCTTTTTTTTCCGATTTTGCGGGTGCACGCAATTTTAAAGTTTGACATGTTTGGTGTCTATTTACCCGACGTGACCCTGTCTTTTATATTTTACCAAAAATATGGATAAGAAAATATGTTTTTTTAACAGAACAAAACATTCCCCCCTTAAATAGTAAAAAATAAAAACCCCAGTGGTGATTAAATACCACCAAAAGAAAGCTCTATCTGTCCCAAAAATGTTTTGACAAATTGCAAGACTATAGTCCGGTCATGCTGACTGGTGAAATTTTTGACTTACTGGTGAGACACCCTAAAAATTTTCAAGCCTTGTGTATTTCTTTTTTACATTTTTCCACTCCGCTACTACTCTGTGAAAAGATGTGCCTGGATCTGGGAATGTTTCGCCAGATCCTGATGAAGTATATTTGGGGGCTGGGTCCATGGTGGAAGCAATCTCAGGTTGTGTTAACATGGTGAACCATGATTTAAATCAAGCAAAATAAATGTGACCTGTCCCTTTAAGAAAAAGTATCGGTAATTGGTATCTGCGAGTACTTGATCAAAAGTATCGGTACTCATCCTCGGTCTTAAAAAAGTGGGATCGGTGCATCCCTAGAGGAAATCGTTAGACAGGCCTGGTGGCATGGCCCCTCTGATTTTGACGGCGCTACCATCAAAATAATGTTCACCTGACCAGCTCCCGGCACTGTTTCGTTTCCTGGATGTGGACCCTGTGGACGTCCCCAACTGGCTAGAGTTCCCAGATGAATTCTCGGAGACGGCACCTCTTCCCCCACGGGTTCCTCGCGGAGCCAGGAACCAGCAGAGACCACCATCAAGGGCGCCGCCGGCATTGCTCCCGGTGGGCCGGGAACCCTGAACTGCCCCTTGTATCCTTCATTACCAACACTGAAGACACCATGCCTCCCCCCCCTCCCCCGCAAACACTTATCATAGGGTCACGTCATCTCACCATTACATGTTCCTCTGTGATAAACCTTGGCTTTCCTTCAGGAGACACACTTTAAATCGGTCAATACTCCAAAACTCAGGAAAAGAGATTTCCCGCACGCATATCACTGTCCGTCCCCCATTGCCAGGTCCAGAGGGGTGAGTATTCTGTTATCCAGGTCAGTGCCTTGGACGTTTAGGGACCTTAAGTGTGACCCGGAGGGTAGGTTCCTGTTCGTCAAAGGCCTTGTGGGCGACACATTGGTTACCCTGGTTAATCTGTACCTCCCCAACTCAGACCAAGTTCCCTTTCTACAAACCACCCTGCCGCTCATCCTTGAGTTTGTAGAGGGTTTATTGATAGTTGGGGGCGACTTTAATTTTGCAATTGATCCCCTCTTGGATGTGTCTAGAACGGCCTCCCACCTTTCCGGAGTCCGGAGACTCAAGTCTGAACTGCACCTCCTCCAACTGACGGGTGTCTGGCGCTTCCTACACCCGCTAGTCAGGGATTACACGTTTTACTCCTCGGCCCACTGTACGTACTCTCGCCTAGACTACTTCTTCCTCCGGCATAGGGACCTCCCTTCGTTCCTGAGTGCGTCGATTGGTGATATTTTACTATCGGACCACGCTCCGGTCCATATGGCCCTGGAACTGCTCCCCTTTGTCCCCAGATGCCCCTAGTGGCGTTTGAACGAATCACTGCTGCAGGACCCAGAGATCCGATCCGAGCTAGAATCCACTAGCCTCTCCTATTTCTCTGAGAATTGCTCTCCATCTTCGACACCTCCGATGGTGTGGGAGGCCCATAAATGCGTTGTCAGAGGTGTCTTGATTAGACACGGAGCCCGGTTGAAACGGGAACGGACTGTTAAGGTAGCCCAGCTCTTCGCCAGGCTACATACCTTGGAAATCGCACACAAACAATCCCTGGCAATTGTTCATCTCAGGGAGTTGGCTTCCCTCAGAGCGGAACTCAACGGCCTTCTTCTCTCCACTGTAAGGCAAGGTCTTTTGAAGGGCCGTCGTACCCTGTACGAGCTCTCCAATAAACCGGGCAGGGCTCTGGCATCGGCCCTGCGGGCCCCCCGCCAGGCTACCTTTATACCCCACATCACGGGAACAAAACTGACGTCATCCTCTGACATGGCTAGGGAATTTCAGGGCTTTTACCGCTCACTATACAACTAGAGCCTGGGAACGGGATGATCTCCAACTTCACCAGATAGTACCGCTCTGCTGCGTTACATCAGGGAGTCTGGGATGCCCGCACTGCCGCCTGAGGTTAGGGAACACTTGGATACGCCAATCTCCCAGGAAGAATACGATCTGGCCCTTAAACAGGCCAAACCGGGTAAAGCTCCTGGCCCCGATGGTTATACGTTGCCCTATTACAAAACTTTTTCCCATGTTCTCTCTTCTCGTTTCCTAGCGGCGTACAACTCTCTCTTGTTGGGATCAGCCCTCCCCGGGGACTCCCTACGTGCCCACATAGCGGTCATTCCCAAGCCCGGCAAGGACCCATCCCTTTGCAGTAGCTACCGCCCGATTGCTCTCCTCAATTTGGACCTCAAACTCTTTGCCAAAATCCTGGCCAACAGATTGCTCCCCTACATCCCTTACCCGTCTACACCCCACTATCGCACCCACACTCCTGATCTCCAGATCGCTTTTCCGTTCCACGGACATCTCCCCCTTCCCTTCGCCTTTGATCCCGGTGCTTGGCGATCCAGACTTCCCACCTGGCGCTGAGAACCCTCGTATTCGTCGCCTTCGTGAGGCCAATAAGTTTAGACTGTGTGACCTGCATCTTGCCGGCCGGTGGCTATCGGTCGGAGAAATTAGAGGCCTGACAGACCCCCCCCCCCTTGACCCCTGGAGTGCTACTCAATTGCGGCACTTCCTACTCTCTATACCCAGCCACCAGCGGATAGACAGGTCTCTGACCCCTTTCGAACAGGTCTGTAAAGATGAGATGGCCACCCGTCATGCAATATCCCTCCTGTACTCCTTCCTGATCTCCCCTCCCTCAGAATCGTACCCTGAATTCGTGGCCAAATGGGAGAGAGACCTGAACACTACTTTCACATCGGCCCAAAAAGACCGCATACTGCACTTGGCCCACCATACTTCTATGGCCTCCAAAACTCAGGAGCTGGGGTACAAAATAGTTTCCCGGTGGTACAGAGTCCCCACAGTCCTCCATGTCATATACCGCCAGGTCTCGTCCACATGTTGGAGATGTCAAAGCGCCCCGGGCACACTACTACATACGTTCTGGTCCTGCCCCCAACTGCTCCCGTTCTGGCGGGGAGTGATTGCCACCCTGAAGGACCTGGTAGGGGTGGACTTGACGGACAATCCTGCAGCTTGCCTGCTGCACTTAAACCATATGTCCACTGGGAAGTACAAACGTTGATGTGCTCCGATGTTGGGAATTGCCCTTTTGCTATGCGCCAGTCTGGGCTCACGATACACAGGGCACCTGTCCCCAATATCATACAGATCGTAGTAGTTGTATCAGATATGCCCATCGTGGCCACCGGTTATATATATTACTGACATTGTGAGATTCTGATCTGTCATGTAATGATACCTTAATGTGATCAACGTTCACCTTCTACTTCTGAAGTATGCTGACAATGTTACTATGTTTTGGGGGCTGTGCCTCTATGTTCCATTGTACCTTGCTTTCTTTTGTACAATAAAGATGATTTCTGATTTTAAAAAAATCCAGGCAAAAAAGAGTAATCAGGGTGACATTGGCTTTGTCTGCGGTTATATTCTGGGGGAAAGGTGAAAGCTTGATTGAAATTGCTTGTGCATGCAAAAATATGCAGCCCTTGTTGTCTTCCGAGGAGAAAAATCTTTAAAGCTTCTTGTTGTGCCTTGACGAGTGTGGTGTCTTCTTGTTGTGTCTTTTGGCTTCCTGCACTTGGGCACCAACAGATTGAAAGTCTGTTGAACCAGGGACCATTCTGCTTGCCTAAGTTTGGTTGGAGCCACAGACACCGCTGTGAGAGGTTTCCTAAGTATGCCCACCAGTTTAAGGACTGTGTCACATCTTGAGGTACCATCATGTTGTATCCAGGGAATCTTGACTCACATTCCAGATTGATAATAGGAAGCTTTGTATGGGTGTGGAATGTAACTGTGTTCATAGCACCAATGGAATCACTGAGGTCAGCCTTATGTTTCTCATGATTTAATTTAAAGTAATCTCTGAAGCCAAATACAGGGAGACGACCAGTTGGTTAAGCTTTAGAGCTCTCTGTTCTAGCAGAAACACTTAAAGAGCTGTGGAATCCACTATATAGCCCCAAAATGTTACTCTTGAGCTTGACTTGAGAAGTTTGTAGAGGTGACTTTTTCGGGTTGATTATCCAGCCTGAGCGTTTTAGATGACTTATGAATATTTTTTGGTTGTTCTATAGCATAGCTGTCCATTATGCGAAGAACAGAAGATCATCTAAATGAAGAATTACCCCCATTTTGTTGGGTCTCAGAACAGCAACTGCTTCTGCCAATACTTTCGAGAATATGTGGGGGGCAGATGAAGTCCAAAAATAAGTGCTGTAAACTGCATGTCAACAATCCCTTCCAGCCCCTATGACAGTGAAACTTACAGATGTCTCTCATATGTCTATGTCATGTTGTGATACAGATCTGTGGAGAAAGAAGCGGAAAGATCAACTCCATATGGAATCTCATGTATTTTACTTTACTGGTTTCATACTCAAAATGAGCAAGTGTCTTTTTTTCTCAGAAACATATAAGAATAAAACCCTCTTCCCTCCTCTAGAGGGGGAACTGATCGAACCAAGCTTTGTGCTAGTAGTTCTTCTTAGAGCGAGATCAGTGCTCTTGTCTTCTCAGGATCTTGAGCGCAAAAGACATCATCAAAAACCTTGGAAGCGCTATCCGCTGCCCTGAAGATATGAGATTAAAAATGAAAGGGTTTTCGGATGTTTTCTACCATTGTGGGAGAAATACCCACAGACTTCCTCTCACTAATGGATTCAAGTAATTGGCTTTTGTATATCAGCAATTAATAGCCATGTTTGGAGACTCTGCTCAGCAGACCCCTTAGCCCTAAAATGGGCAAGAAAACAGCTCCATTGCCCACAATGCAGACGCATCTCGTCGCATGGCCTACTCACAGAACAAACACCTGGCTTGCCTACTTTGCATGCTACACCCTCTCCACGGGTGTTTGATGATGAACCAGATTCTTCATCTGAGGTGCAGTGCACATACGCTCCACCTTCATTATACCTGGCCCCATACACCCGGGAAGCAGCACTGCTGACCAGATTTACAACACTGCTACAACGAATTGAAGGTAGCAATGAACCAGGTCACTTCCCACCTTTTAAGAGAAATCACGGAAATAGGATGCTGCACGGATGCTTTGGAGGTGGAAATGGATGACACCATTACAGTAATGGATGGTCACGAGTAAGACATTGTGAGCCTGGGAACGGGATGATCTCCAACTTCACCAGATAGTACCGCTCTGCTGCGTTACATCAGGGAGTCTGGGATGCCCTCGTGGGAGGGCCTGAACTGATTCAGGCCCTCCCCCGACTAGAAGATTTTTAAATTAGATTTGAACAAGGCAATCTGAGATTGTGGGGCATTCCTGAATTTATCATGGACTTGCCTCCATAACCACTGCTTCATCTCAAGAACTGGTCCCTTCGATCTCAATTGAATGAAATTTGATGAATTGGGCACCAGGACTCAAAAAACCTGAAGGCCTTCTTCACGACAAAAGAAACTCTTCTGCAAGCGGCCCATGATAAGCTGGATTTATACTTCAAAGGTCATAAGTGCAAGCTGTTCAAGCTGTTCACAGATCTGGCCACTATGACCATACAGAAAGGCAAAAAGATGAAACCATACATAAACGGCCACATCGATTGCCCACCATTATTTAGGAATAACCAGGCCTTTTTACTGCACTCATGGAATTACTTCCTCTCCAAGTGGGTGGGAGCAGCAATTCAAACAAAGGACAAACCATATATACTATTGTGAGAAGACCTTGTCCCTACCCCTAAGGCTCTCAGAATACTGCATGTTCTTGCTGTTCTACCACATTCCTGTGTCTGAGATTTGCCCCTCTGCTCCATCACATACCTTCCCTTCCCTCGCTTCCCCACAATCCCCCCTCAGCCCACTCCCCATTCCCTTACCATTTCCCTTCATACTCTTTCCACTTTTAAGCTTGCCATACACCTATACATTTTCTGTAGATTTTCTATTGTCAGATGGAAAAAGTGCAACAGATTCCTCCATCTACGCTAAACTGTGTGGATGGAGAAATCTCCCGCTGGGCCAAGCTTCAGTATCTTGCTAGTCGGCCCCGCTGGCTGTCAAAATACCTGAACAATCTAATTGGATGCAGGCATTGGCAAGATACTAAAGTTTGGCCCAGTGAAAGGTTCCTCCATCCACACAGTTTAGCGTAGATGGAAGAATCTGTTGCACTTTTTCCATCTGACCATAGAAAATCTGCAGAAAATCTATAGGTGTATGGCCAGCTTTACACCCCTTACTTTCTTCCCTTCTTCTACTCTCTCCTTTACCTTTCCCCCTTATCCCTGCCTCTCCAAACCTTACCCTTTTGACTAGATCTGCTATATGCCCTGCTAATGAAGTCCCTCCACTTCTGTCTACACCCAGCCTAAACTGGGAAAGCCATATGTATTATGTGCACGCTCGTAAGCTCCTTGTTTTGTTTTAAATTTATCACCATTTTCCTATTCCCTTGCTGCAGCTGTCCCTACATGGATCGGGGTCCTTACTACTTGATCAAATTGCAGTTTTCGGACCACTCAGGCAATCAAGCTAGAGCTGCAACAATTGTTCGATTAAGTCGATTAAAATCGACGATGGAAAACGTTGTCATCGTTTTCCATCGTTGATTCGTCGGCTAAAATTCAAATTTCCCGCTCGCCGCTCACGCCACGTCGGTTAAGCCACTCGCGCCTACGCTGGTATACCCGCTCACCGCTGCACGCCGCTGCTTACGCCCGCCGCTTACGCCACGCCCACGTCGGATAAGCCGCTCGCGCCTACGCTGGTATACCCGCTCACACGACGCCGCTTACGCCACACTGAGGACATGCGTCTGGCCCTCTCCTCCTGGTGAGCTTCCCGACAACGAACAACGCCGCTGCCCGCCGACAACACCGTCATTCAAGGTAATCAACTATGGAAAACGCTGACAACGTTTACCATCATCGATTTTTATCGATTTAATCTAATAATTGTTGCAGCTCTACAGAATACCAATGTATATTACACCGGCACACTGCTGAACACCAGCAGCTATAGAGGAAGAACAAATCCCAGCAATAATACATTATACCGGGTGTTTAATGTATTATTGCAGGGATTCGGTGTTCCTCTATAGCTGCTGGTGTTCTGCAGTGTGTCGCTGTATTATACAATGCAGAACACCATGCATACAACAATGCAATGCAGAAAACCAATGTATAATACACAGGGAAACTGCAGAACATTAGCAGCTATAGAGGAACAACAAATCCTAGCAATAATACTTTATACAGGCTGTTTAATGTATTATTGCAGGGATTTGGTGTTCCTCTATAGCTACTAATGTTCTGCAGTGTGCCGCTTTTAAAAAAAAAAACACACACACAGGAAACATTACAAAGCTCCTGGCCGATCTCGACTTACCTTGAATGACAGTGTTGTCGGCGGGCAGCGGCGTTGTTCGTTGTCGGCAGGCAGCGGCGAGTCAGGAAGCTCACCAGGAGGAGAGGGCCAGACGCATGTCCTCAGCGTGGGCGTGGCGTAAGCGGCGTCGCGTGAGCGTGTATACCAGCGTAGGCGCGAGCGGCTTAACTGATGTGGGCGTGGGCGGCGAGCGGGAAATTTGAATTTTAGCCGACGAATCGACGATGGAAAACGTTGCCAACGTTTTCCATCGTCAATTTTAATCGACTTAATCGAATAATTGTTGCAGCTCTAGTTGCTTCTACTTAAGCTGGAGAAAGAAACCTTGGGGGGAAAAAGGGGTAAGAAGTAAAAAAGAGGAGAGGTTCCTGTATAGTTGGTTTAGAACATTTGGATAGTCTCTCTACTTTTGTCAACAGAATGTGCAAGCCCATGAGGGAGTGGACGTGCTCTACCCTTCAATGGGTGGTGTTTATTTTGTCATTTCATGTTTTCAGTTGTGTATTGGTTGTTTTTTTGTGTTATAAGCCCTGTGCGGCTCTGATATTTTGTGGTTGATTTTAAAGAAGAAAAAAAAAAGAAAAGGAAGAAAGAAGGGGGGGGGGGGGAAAA
>NW_017306821.1:871659-884609 GCF_000935625.1 Nanorana parkeri | reverse complement strand
TGGAGAGAGCCCCTACAACTAGAAAAAAAAAACTGAAAGATGAGCATAGAAGAAGAAAAAAACAAAGTGAAAAAACTAGCTGATTTTGCTAGGCCAAGAGGCAATGGACTGGGGCATCCAGCTGGTTCTGACCTTTTATCAACTGTGGATCATGTGTTTCCTGTTTCAGGTGGGTGGAGCAACTCTCTTATACACAGTCATGGAGAATGATTGGGGAAAGTGATTTAATACCCAACCAGAGACCAAAACATTTTTAAAGTTTTGGATAAACTTGAAAAAGTAAATACTTCTGTTGGCAAGATTTCACTTCACCTTTTGACCCGCTGACATCTTGTAACAGCAGGACATAAAAAAGGCAAAGCGGTTGTCACCGGAGCAGAAGTCACACACAGTAATAACAACAGGTTCTTATACCTCCCTATTGTTGTTGTTTTTTTCAAATAGTTTTTATTTGAAAAGAAACCCACTTTTTCAATTTTATAAAGCTTTTTGTGATTACTAACAATAGTAAACTAACCAACATTGTAAAAGAGATAGTACAGAGAGAGAAATAAATCCACCTGCTTTCACAGTCATGTTAAGTATTTGCTTACTCTCACACCTTGACAACAAGATCGCAGGAGATATTCATAGTCAAAATGGAATGTACATGAGCAAACAACAACATGCAAGAAAGGCAAATAATACACAAAAGATATACAAATACAGCACCGCTTCCTCAGGGCAGGGAAAACATTACAGATAAAGATAAAAGATAGACATACACCACAGTAATAAAAACAATTAGTTCAGGATACAGCATATTGCTTACATGAATATTTTCTAAGGCCCTTCCAGTTGCCAAGCTCATCTCATCAGATTTTCTAACAGAAGGCATGGTGGTGTCAATGAGTTAGCCATTGCTTTCACAACTTAAAAAATGTGTCCAGGCACACTCTATGTTGATGCCATCCTATTTTACTACATTAAGGTACACAGTCTGATGGTATTAAGAAGTGTTATGGTTATACTGCAGCCTACAAGAGAAATATACACTAGGAAGATAAATACTAAAGACCTGTTTTTTTAAGGGTATAACCCCGAAACCTTAGGCTGGGTTCACACCTGGGCGTACGGAATATGCGCGTTTTGTGCCGCTCGTTTTTACCGCGATTTGCGGTAAAAGAAACGCGCGTTTCCGAGGGCTATCCGGCTGTATCCTAATGGATACGCGCGGCAAATCGGGCCTTTTTCAGCGCGTTCCTACGTGCTGTAAAACGCACAGGTGGGAACCATGCCCATGGCAATTATTGGTTTATTGGTTTTCACATGTTGAGCGTTTTACAGAGCGTAGGAACGCCCAGGTGTGAACTAGGCTTTACACCTTACCAGTTGTAGCAAGCAGTCTAAAGAGGAAACGGCAATGAGGGAAGGGAGCTGTTTACCTCAATGGAATCAGAGGAAACAAATTTTATGGCGAGTCCAAGAATCCAATTTCTCTATTGCCTTTTGAGAGACAAGCTTGATGGTATTAAAAGGAGAACTATGGGGTTCTATTTTTTTTTTATGAATGCATTCCTTAGGCTAAATAAGTAAATAATGTAATTTACTGTAATTAGCCAAAATGCACAGGAAGGCTGTAAAACCTTATTTTAGGTGGTGGGCGGGGCTAAGCGCCGCAATGAGAAGACATCCCGACGTATCTGACGGCATCCTCCCCACTGATGATTGACAGTGACTCTTGAGAGCTGCTGCGCGTCCACAAATATATGGACATGCGCAGCAGTTCTCTCCTTACCTGCACGTCCCCGTGTGCCAGCTCCTTCCCCCCTCTCTCTCTCTCTCTCTCCCTGCTGACACTGACATACTAAAACGATCGTGGATCGCTGATGACAGAGGGGAAGGAGCTCTCTCTTCTCTCTCTTCAGCATTTACTACAAATCGGAAAGTCCATATATGGTAAATGATGTCACTGGAGATGCCTGCTGATCGGATTCGGAACTGGTGACAAATTGTTATGGCGATATACCCTACCATTCAGTATCTACGATCTGTTGCCCTGTGTCCTTCAATGAACGGGAGAGAAATGCTGTTTTACCTCTTTTTTTCTTTTCTTTTTTAAGGTTAGTGAAATGTCACAAACATTTCATTTACTTCTAGTCACGTAGCCCATTGCAATGTGGTGTAGTGCGTCGCAACACACTGCGCTGACAAAAGTACTGCATGTCCTATTTTTTTTGCAGCACACACAACCACAGTCCGGTAGTGTAAAATGACATCATAGGACACAAGGCAAATTGCCTTGCCTGTGCATTGGCACTGCACTGGACAAGGCTGCCCAGAGCAGCCCAATCCTTGTAGTGTGAACGGGCTCTAAAGGATGCGCTTTCAAATTACAGGTGAAACTCGAATAATTAGAATATAGTGCAAAGTTCATTTATTTCACTAATGCAACTTAAAAGGTGAAACTAATATATGAGATAAACTCATTACATGCAAAGCAAGATAATTCAAGCTGTGATTTGTCATAATTGTGATGATTATGGCTTACAGCTCATGAAAACCCCAAGAACCCCAAATCCACAACCTCAAAAAAGTAGATTATTACATGCAATCAATAAAACAAGGATTGTACATAGAACAATATCGGACCTCTGAAAAGTACAAGCATGCATATGTACTCAGTACTTGGTTTGGGCCCCTTTTGCAGCACTTACTGCAATTACTTTTGCATGATATTCTAATTATTCGAGTTTCACCTGTATAATCCAATAAACAATCAAAGACACCGTGAAAAAAACCCCAAACATTCATACGTAACAAATTACCTTATACAAAACTGAGAATTTGGAAATGGATAGTCCTTCTGGATAGTTTAGAACAACCTGTTAAATGTATTAAAGAACTGTGTTACAGCAATGTCATGTCTAGCTGAATTGTTCAGCTCGAGGAAATTCTAACCTTTTGATTTTTACAAGGAACACAAACCCACCCTCCCCATGACTCGTAAGCTAAACTAAGCTAGAACCCCCTACCCCATGGTACAATTCTAGCCACAGGTTTGTTTTCATGCTCCCGCTAAAGCTTCTTCAGCACTGGCTGTGCAGCACTTGTACAGGGCCACCTCTGGTGGCCAGGTGACCCTCAGGAAACAGCCATATACAGTACAAGCATTTTAAATCTTTTTCAAAATTAATGCAGATGGCTGTCCAGGATTGCAGATGCTGAAGCCCCAATCACCCATAACTGTTGGAAATTCTTTGCTATATAAAGACAGCCAGATCTGCACTAATTGAGTACCTGATTCTGTTTTTCAACACTGTTCGTACCCATGGTAAAAACAGTACACATTATGTTTTTCCTTTTTTATCCTAAAACACTAAACACTGATGCCAACATAAACACTGACACAAATTGACCTAGATCAAGCCCTGATCTAGTTATTTTATCTTTTTTTTTATAGACTTTCCTAGCAAGGTGAAAAAGATAGAATTAATCTCACTATTCTCACAGAGCAGAAAGACATGGGGAGGGGTATCTTACTAGTGATCACGGTGATTGGCTATCACATAATTGGGACTGGCTGCCAATTGTGACAGCTCGGCTTACCCACTGGGGTTGCACTTCCAGCACAAACACATGACCTATATTGCCAAAAGTATTGGGAGACCCCTCCAAATCATTGGATTCGGTTGTTCCTTGAAATTTTCTTGCTACTAAATATTCCACGGTCACCTGTTAGTGGTATTATAACAAAGTAGAAGCAACTGGGAACAGCAGCATCTCAGCCACGAAATGGTAGGCCACGTAATATGACAGAGCGGGGTCAGCACATGCTGAAGCACACAGTGCGCAGAAGTCGCCAAGTGTCTGCAGAGTCAATAGCTACAGATCTCCAAACTTCGTTTGGCCTTCAGATTGGCACAACAACAGAGCTTCATGGAATGGGTTTCCATGGCCGAGCAGCTGCATCCAATCCTTACATCACCAAGTGCAATGCAAAGCTTCGGATGCAGTGGTGTAAAGCGCGTTCCATTAAAGTTCATGTGCGTGTAAAGGCAGGCGCCCCAATACTTTTGGCAATATAGTGTATATGCAGTGCCATAAAACACATCATAAACAGCCATTGTAACCGATATACATTTGTGTGAAAAAGAAAGTACATCCTCTTTTAATTCCATGGGTTTACATATCGGGACGTAATAAAAATCATCTGGTCCTTCGCAGGTATTAAAATTAGGTGAATACAACCTCAGATGAACAACGCATGACATATCAGGGTCATTATTTCTTTTACAAACAGAAAGCCAAAATGGAGAAGCCATGTCTGAAAAACGAAGTAAACCTAAGATTCAATAGGTTGTAGAACCACGTTTAGCAGCAATAATCACTGTGGAGGAATTCAGGCCCATTCTTCTTGATCATGAATGTCAGGTCATCAAGGTTTGCAGGCATTTGTTTATGCACAGCTCTCTTAAGGTCCTGCAACAGCATTTTAATCAGGTGAGGGTCTGCACTTTAACTTGGCCATTGTAACACTTTGATTCTTTTTCAGCCATTCGGTTGTAAATTTGCTGGTGTGCTTGGGATTATAGTTCTGTTGCATGACATTTGTCGCAATAATGACCTCACATTTGACTGTAGAATACTTTGGTATACAGAAGAGTTCATGGTCAAGCTCAATAACTGCAAGGTGTCCAGGTCCTGTGGCAGTAAAACAAGCCCAAATCTTAACCCCTCCACCACCATGCTTGACAGCTGGCATGAAGTGTTTGTGCTCATATGCTGTGTTTGGTTTCCTCCAAACATCTGTCCAAAGGATATTTTTCCAGAAGTCTTGTAGTTTGCTCAGATGCAACTTTGCAAACCTAAGCCATGCTGCCATGTTGTTTTTAGTGGCTTTCTTCTGGCAACCCTTCCAAGCTAACTGTACCGTTTCAGTCTTTTTCTAATTGTACTGTCTTGAATTTTAACATGCTAACTAAGGCCTGTAGAGTCTGACATGTAACTCTTGGGTTTTTTAGAAATTTCTCTAAGCACTGCATGGTCTGATCTTGGGCGGAATTTTCTGGGACTTTTCATCATGGGAAGATTGGCAACTGTCCTGAACGTTATCCACTTCTGAATAATCTTCATCACTGTAGAATGATGGACTTTATTGGAATTGTTCGTAAAAGGCCTTATAACCCTTCCCAGATTGATAGGCAGCAACAATTGCTTCTCTAAGATCATTGCTGATATCTTGCCTCCTTGGCATTGTGTTAACATGCACCTGAATGCTCCAGACTCACAAACTGCTAAAACCTTGGCTTTTATAGAGTTGGTCACACTTTCTGATGATCAATTCATCAAGGGCATTTGATTAGCAGTACATGGCTGTTACTTAGCCTCTTTCATCTTCTGGAAGCAGTAAGGGTGTACTTAGTTTTTCACACACAGTTCTCCATTTTGGCTTTATGTTTGTAAAATAAATGACGCAGAGTAATTTGTCATGTGTTGTTGTTCATCTCAGGTTGTATTTACCTAATTTGACGATCTGCTATGGACCAGATGATATCGATTATGTCGATTAGTTGTTGCAGCCCTACCGGGTACATAAAACCATAGAATTCAAAGAGCATGTACTTTCTTTTTTCTCACGACTGTATGGTGTGTGCTTGTGAAAACAATACAGAGCAATCATTGAATCATTGACTATTTATAGTTCTTTGCATTCACAGTAGAAATAAATGGTATGGTTATTTTTTCACTCACTTTCACTACCGTTTGCTGCACACAAACTGAAGGCAATATAACAGAGCAATGGTAGTTGTTGCTTCCTACACTGGTCATCTACTTCTAAAATGGCCCTGGGTAGAACTGATTTTTTGGTCTGTCTAGTAACTTACATTTTGTATCTCCTGTCGTAGCTCAGGGCCGATGATACTGCCTGCTCTCTTTGACAAACACAGTTTTAAGTTCTTGTCCATCTGTCAGAAGAGAGAAAATGCCAAGCGTTAATTCCTATAGTATAGTATAGAAAACACAAATAAATCCATATGCTACAGTCTACACCTCTATCCTTTTCTCACCATTTGTGCAACCACATGACTGCCGGAGGGGACAGACCTTCCTGATAGTTTTTGATCGATAATCTTTAAAATAATGGATAACTGATCCCATGCTGGACCACTTGATTTTTTTCGTAGGTCAGTATCACACTCTTAAAATGTAATAAGTACTTTAGTAATAAATGTTTACCTGAAACCACATTTTCACGTTTATAACCACTTGCCATTCTGTATTTTATGATTATATTTCATGTACAGATTGCACGCTCTATCAGTTACCTGTATGTAGAGCAATGCAAAAAATGACCTTTGCTAAAAAAATAGCTGCAAGAAAGAATTACAGGATGTGTTACCCCAGAGCAATGATGGCTAACGTTTTTGAGCCCGAGTGCCCAAACTCAATTGCAAAATCAATATATTCATCTCAAAGTGCCAACACTGAAAATAAGTTTGGTATTGTGTTTTAGTTTGGGAATCAGAGTTTAAAAAACGTTCAGCATTACTGCCTTAGGGCTTGTTCATACGATGTCCTGGACCAGATGTGGAGCAGATCTGCAGACGCGGTGCTATGCATTTTTGACGCGTTTTGCGTTTCCGGACCGGACAAAATGTGACATGCAGCATTTTCTCTGTCCGGAACGGACTGCGCTCGTGAGAACTGTGGCCCATAAAACACATAGGAATACATTGGGATGCATTTTGGGTGCATAAGCGCACGGCTCTGGTCCGCACAGAATCCGGACGTCGTATGAACAAGCCCTTAGGCAAAATAGGGAAACACACACATTCAAACATTTATACATTTTATTTAATTTTTTACAAAAACGGCACTAAACACGTAAAAAAAATCTGGCAAAACACACTGCACTGCGTGTGCTGAAACTCATGCAGATCTGGTCTGCATTTGGTGTGAACAAGCCCTAAAGCTTTCACAGCCTGTTTTTAGCCATGTGTTGAAGAGCTTTGGCCTTGTACTGATGGATTCAGATTGACATCAGCTTGAGATGCTGAGGGGGATTATTTAGAATTTACTGACATGTGCACGTGACCTGCAGCTGGCCTCGTCCTGACCTGCATTTGACCTGCTTCAAGTGAGTTTTGCACTCCTATAGACTTGTATGAGAGTGTACAATCCATATGACAGGAGCAAAAGTCTCTTGAAGCTTGAGATTACAGTGATACTAAACTCAAGAGTTAATTAAACACAAATGTATCTTATTTGTGTATCACTCAGCTGTAGATCCTCAAATCATCTCTGAATTCATACTGCCACTGTCCTTCCTTCTGGAGGGTGGCTACTTTTGTTCCCCATGGTCCCTGTGTGTGTTGTAAAGTAGCCACTGATCCCAGCTCACCCCTGTGATGGACTACAATCTCAATACAAATTGTTAAAATAAACGTGAGATTGTAGTCCATCACCAGAGGGAGCTTGGAGCGGTGGATACTTTACAACACACACAGGGCCCATGGGGAACAAAAGTAGCCACCTCCCAGAAGAAAGGACAGTGTCAGCACCAATCCAGGTGATTTGAGGATCTACAGCCGAGTGATACACAGATAAGCTACATTTGTGTTAATAGTTAAAGGAGAACTATGGGGTCAGGGTTTTTCCCCATAGTTCTCCTAAGGGTCACGGGAGGACACAAACTAGCATCCTACCGTCACCCTTAGCTCAGTATAGCGCGAGCACTGAGACGCCGCAGCCGTGACGGATCTCAACATTACTGTCTGGATCCACCCAGCTGCGTGAGTGACAGCTGGTTCTGCCTATCTAGAGGCAGAGCCAGCTGTACCCGCCCCCTCCACCCGTCCGTTCCGCTAGTCAGCACTGGCGGGGAAGGGGGGAATCCCTGCAGGGAGCCGTGACCGTCACGCCTCTCTGCAGGGATAAATCGAGAAGTGAGCGAGCGACGCTATGTGTTTGCTCACTTCCCGATCTATTGAGCCAACCTGTGACAGTTTCATTGTCACAGGTCGGCTAGAACTATGAGGCTGAGTGATTTTCACCCGCCTCATAATTCTCCTTTAAAAAAGGTACTTGAATGCATTTTGAAGGTTGTATATATTGTACAACTTTGTGAAAATCAATTTGGCCACTAAAAGTGAGACAAGAGAACATTGAAGCCACTGAGGTTGTCCAAACACCCTTGACACACACAATTCAAAGCCAGGTCACAACCATTTGGCAGGAGCCACTATTGCCTGAATGATGCTGACGGAGGGTTGGAAAAGGGAGCTTCGTAAATAGCACTGCTGCATGCCAAGGAAAGTTTTAATAATGATAAGGCAAGAGGTAAAAACTAAAGGGATGACATGAGCAATAAATAAAGAAAAATAATCAGAAGGGACAGTGAATATTAGAGGAACAAGTTTTCTTACACATACCTTTTCTTCCAACTCCTGGAGATTACAATCCATACTAGTTTCCACTAGACCAACTTTCGAGTCATCAGTAGCCAAGCATATATTGTCAGCACTGACAGTTTCTACAACTGGAGTCGGTTCAACAAGTAAATTGCTACTGGTATCCCGGATTACAGCTGGAGGCAAAGACCGTGGTGGGGTCTTACTAGTTTCTACAACATTAGAGTTCACTGTTGAGTCTCCAGTTTCAGAGTTTAAGTTTACTTTAGCATCATTTTTAACAGTATATTTGCTGGAATAATACTGAACTTCTGCTACCTTAAAAAGCTTATCCAGGACTGTGGGGCCAGTGGACTCTGCAGTTGCAGAAGGAGCTGGCCTACAGACAGTGGACGGTGCAGTTGTTGAAGTTGAGCTAGTGGATTGTGCAGTTGCAGAACGTTCTGGCTTGCTGTTAGTAGACAGTGCAGTTGCAGACTGTTCTGCCATGGGACAAGTCAACGGCACAGTTGCAGAAGGTGCTGGCATGAAGCCAGTAGGCAGTGCAGTTACAGTAGGTGCTGGCGTGGGACCAGTGGGCAGTGCATTTGCAGAAGCCGCTGGTGTGGGGCCAGTAAACCATGCATTTGCTGAGGGTGCTGCTGTAGGGCCAGTGGACATTGCAGTTACATAAGATGCTGGCATGGGGCCAGTGGATGATGCAGTTGCAGAAGGTGTTGGCGTGTGGCCAGTAGACAGTGTAGTAGTAGGAAATGGCAAAGGAAAATCTTTATTGGATGGCTTTGTTTTTGTGTACTGTGCTCCATCTTTAGAAATACAACGATGAGACTTGGTGGGTGTGACTTGATTATATGGTCGATGAATAACTGGTTTTGCAGAAAAGCCTAGATGGTAGACATATAAATGCACTGTTTAGACTACTATGCACAAATGCAAAGAAACAGAATAAAATATCACTAAAACCCAAAAACAACAAGGATAGGTAACACTTACATAAGTATAAAATAACAAATGTAACAAAGAAAAAAAAAGGTTGTTTATCTCACCAGTAAATGTGCCACTGATATATGGAGTCTTCAGCATCAGCAATGACCCAGCTCTAGTTTGGTTCACTTGCACCAAATCAGACACAGATCTTAGGACTTCTAATAAAGAGTAGAACCCATAGCGAGTATACTGAAAGCTATGTCCAAAACGGTTATAGAAGGCAGTTTCTAGTTCGGAGACTAGCAATGGAGAGATGGAGAGCAGATCTTGCAAGTCATTCTTCACTGCTGCTGGAAGAACAGGAGCTATTCTTCCGCGTCTCACCAAGTCTACATGGTAACGTGGAATTGGGAAACGTTTCCTTATAGCCATCCTACGTCTGGTCTTCTGTTCGGATACGAGTTTTGCTATACCTATTGTTTCCTTATTAACAACACCTTGTAACAAAAACAGACAAAGATTTAAACCATACAATAGTTAAAAAAAACCTCTGATTTCTCAAAAATTAATTACCTATTAGCCTGTTATAGGTGGAAGACCCTTCCCCAAGATAGATACAGTGACATCACTATATGGAATGCATCTAAGTAACACCCTTCATGGCTGTGGTGGATGGAAGGGAGGAAATGTTGCAGGTTCAATACTCAAGGCCTTTAACAAACTAACAGGAACATTTCGGATGCCAACTAACACTGAAAAAATATTTAAGGGGAAAAAAACTCACCACATAAAAAGGTAACTACAATTTGGAAGCAAAAACTTCCATATAGCCGCCAATCACTGACCCAACCTGCCTTGGATAGGCAGTGTTTATATCTAGCAGCCCCTACAACTCACACAGCTGACCCCATTCACAACAGAGGAGGTGGATTTTAATATTAATGGGAGGGGCTGATGAATGCACACGATTTGAGGTGGAGCTGAAAATACTCCCCAGCCCTAAACAGTGACAAATCATAAAAATATGCATAAAAATTAAAGTTGTTAAACATTTTATTAAGCCTTGTTGTGAGGCTACCACCCCACTGCGAAAGTTAAGTGATCGTCTTTATCTAGGTGCTAAAAGAAAAAGTTACACTCGCCAGACCATCCTAGCCGGCTCCCTGCTTCTGTCATCACTGAAGCGTGTCTCCTCCTTCCCTGAACAGATAGACTGCTCCCTGTACGGTGTATAGAGTGTGATGGCACCAAGATCTTTAGACCGCTGCAGCAGAGGGGGAAGAGACGTTCGAGACACTGGTCTAAGAAGCCGGCTCGAACGGTCTGGTGATTGTAACTTAGACACAAATGAGCCCTTAACCCTTGCAGTGCGGGGGTAGCCCCACTGCAAGGGTTATTCATTTTTTTTGCTGGACTATCTTTAAGTCCTCTAATTTTTCCAATGACATGGACCCCCTCCTCCTGATGAGCTGATACATACCAATCAATGTTATTGTGCCATCAGCTTTAGACTGAATTGTTACCACATCTTGCAGGTCGTAAAGCATCTCTATGGTTGAACTATATTCTAGAGACTTTACTGGAAGAGGAGAACCAATCAACATGCGGTAATCATGCTCAAGTTCTTGGATGCTTAGCCCATTTTTGGAGGCAATCAGCAAAGAGCGTAGATCTTTCTTCAGCCTTTCCAAGATCCGGTCTTTGTCCATTTCTGTTTATTGAAGAAAAGAAAAGTAGTTCACATTCTACTTAGAAACTGATTCTTCAAACATCCAAGTAGCCATAAGTGAGGAAGCACATTTACATATTCAAGACAGGCAAAGATATATAAAAACCTGCATAATAAACAAAAAATGTATTAAAACTGGAGCAGACAGGATCTGGACCAGTTGCCTATGACAACCAATCAGCTTCTATCTTTCATTTTCAAAGCTTAACGGAACAAACTGAAAAGAGAAGTTGATTGGTTACTAACAACTGCTCCAGATTCTGTCTGCTCCAGTTTTAATAAATTCCCCCTAGTTAGGTAAGACGTGTCCTACCTCCTTGGACACTAGAACAAATCTGAGCTATCTAGCAAGGGTGGGGTTAAAGTGCATTTCCACTTTTGCAGCGCAATTGGGATGACACCTATTTTAGATTTGTTGGTATGTTACACATTTACATAAGAAAAAATAAAAATTGCTACTTGCATATTACATGCTCTGTTCTAAAAGAAAAGTTTTTCTGTGCACTGAATTTTCCCCTGGAATGCAAGGGGGCTAGGCAGGGTAATGTTAATTAACTCTGTGTTTTGGAGGGGAAATTTCCATGCCGTAGGTGCAATGGTAGACTTTTGGAGAAATGAATGTCCTAGCTTTTAAGAGCATAGAGATAACTATATATAAACAGGCCCCATAAGGACTTTAACAGCCAATGATCAAGAAGCAGAGTGTAACATCAATCCTTGGGACAGAAGATCCAGATGAATGGGGAGTGCCCATAGAAAGTTGGGCCAGGAGTCTGACAAGGTCTGAGTACCATGTCAGGCTGAGCCATTTCAGTGAAATAAGAATCACTAGAATACCGTCCATCTCGATCCTGCAGAGCAGATGAAAAGGAAGCTTTAATCCCTTAGTGACGGGAGCCGTACACTGTACGTCCCTGACACTAAGTGCCCAAATGAATGATCACGTACACTAGGGATGTCCCGATTCCGATGCTAGCATCGGTATCAGGCCCGATAGAGGGCATTTTGACAAGTACTTGTAAAAATGCCCCGATACAAAGCGCCGAAGCTTGGCTTGCGCTATGATTTTTTTTTTTTACTTACTTGGAGAGCAACGGCGAGTCGGCGCTGGTCCGGTGGGAGGAGCACCAGGTGGGTTCCTGTTCTGTCGACGCTGAGAACTCATCGACCGCGCGCACCTCTGACGTCGCATCCGGGTACTGCCAGTCTGTCAGCTTCACTTAAGGACCTTCTGCGCATGCGTTACCACTCACCGATCATTACATCCCCACACTGCGCCTGCGTCCCTTTCTCACGGCCGTAAACTTCTCCAACTACCCACAGCTCCTGTCCAGTTCAACTACCATGCACTGCGCTTGCGTGCCCTTATCGTCGAGTTTGCGAACTATACACTGCGCTTGCATGAGGGGAGGTACTTGTACTTGGTCTTGAAAAAGTGGTATCAGGACATCCCTAACGTACACTGTACATGATCAGCTATTTGGGGCTCTGTAATGCTGGTAACCACTGACAATCGGCGGTTACCGTTCATTAATGGATGTCTCACTATTCTGCCTGTCCAAGATAGGCAGATCGTACGTTTTTTTAATCCCTGTACAACCATCGCAAGACTAAGGTTTGAACCAGCCTAATAACAACCAAAAAATTATTAAACTATCAAGCAGTAATAATGAAATTAATTCACGACTGCTTAAAATAATTAAATAAAAATGTAAAAATTATTAAAAATAAATTGTGAAAAGTGTAAAATAAAATCAAAGTGTAAAAAAATAAAAATAAACTTAACAAATAAAAATGATATATTTAAATATATTTTTACACCATCATTATTATAAAAATTAACCCCTTACAATGAAAATCTGCAGCTGAGCTGCAGATTTGTTTTTCACCTTAAGGGGTTA
>NW_017306821.1:840157-871460 GCF_000935625.1 Nanorana parkeri | reverse complement strand
TTAATTGTTTTAACCCCCTCATGACAGTGATGTTCAAAATATGTCGCTGTCACCAAGTGACACTTACTGACATTGTAAGGTTACCACTATTAGCCATTAGTGAAAAAATAAATAAATAAAATGTTAGGTTTGGGCTAAGAAGTACAGAAACATTTCTAAAATCCTAGGGATGTGAGGTTTTTCCAAATAATGGATAAATAAATTAATTTTTTTAATGCATTTTTGTTTTTAGCTGTGCTATTTTTCTAAAAAATACTAATAATCAAAACTGGGAAAAAAGTGTTTTCATTAAGTTTTTTCCTAAACGTTATTTGTCCTAAGTGAGGCATTATGCACACATATCTGATATGAAATGATCAGACAGAGTATACAGTCAGACAGAGTATACAAAATGGGTTCTGAACATATCTGTGGTGGAAGCGAATGTTAAAGTTTTCACCAGATGGTACTTGGTAATTCCGCTCATCAAACTTGCGTCATCTGATTCCTACACGACGTACGTCCCTCTGGACTTCATCAGGGCTTGGGTCATGATGACACATCACAGCAGTTAAAGCTGTCCTTATTGCCATAGTAATTAAGCCGGCTTCCCTGGTAAATCCAGTGCGCAGGCGCTTGGAGCTGTTCTGTCAAATTCTTCAGCGGTTATGTAACGTAGTTACAAGCCTAGGTTACAATGTAACCTAATACTGGACATCAGCTTTTTACACGGTGGAGCACTACCATATAGTTCATATACAAACAAAACACTTATTTATGAGCAATGTCCTGTATTTGCTCTGCCCCCCTCCCACTCTTCATCTTCAGGCTGGCAGCCATACCCAGCCTGCTATTGGATATTGTAAAATGCAATAGCCAGGAGCAGACTGGCTTTTGCACCTGCCCACTGTCGGCTGTCAATCAGCATGGGAGGACCTGATAAGAGAACTTTCTCCTTCAGGCACCTCCTTTGCTAATTGACAGCAGGCAGATGCAATAGCCAGCCTGCTATAGGCTATTGCAATTTGAAATATCCAATAACAGGCTGGCTATTGCTCCCAGCATTAAAATAAAATGGTTTTAAAAAATACAAAAATTAAATTAAAAAGACAAAAAAAGTAAAACAAATTAAAAATGCAAACAAATAAAAAAAATAACGTTTATAAAATAAAAAAAACTTTTTGGTGTGTCATTTTAAATAAAAAAATATTTTTATTATATTATAATCTACTGAACAACAGACAGCAAAACAAACGTGACCCTTCCCTATGCTATCCAAAACTAAAAAAAATTTTTTTTTTGGCTGGAGTTACACCTAAAAAATTTATCGGTTCTGACTTACATACAAAAATTCAACTTAAAGTGGCATTAAAAGGCAAAAAAATGTTTCCCTCCCCCCAATGTAAATGTTAGCACATACCTTAAATGATGTCTCTTTTTCCGATCTTCCTCTTCTTTCCCCATGTTTTCATCTGTCCCTCCAGCGGTGTGACGTCACTCCGATCCAGCGCTGACTGCTCTGTCTCTCCGATCCAGCGGTCCATAGACTTACCTTGCGTCTCTGCTCGTCTCCCGGCCGAGAATCGGAACTGCGCATGCGCCCGCCCCAAGATCCTTTGCGGCCGTACGAGCAGTTCCCGATTCTCGGTGCGGGAACGAGCGGTGATAACGAGGTAAGTTTAAAAGGATTTTAAGCGTTTTTTTTGTTTTTTTTTACACTTCTTGCCTATATCTACTGCATGCTAGCAGTAGATATAGGCAAAAAAAACGGAGGGTTTAGAACCCCTTTTAGTACAAACCTACAATCCCTATCTTGTATGTAACCCGGGAACTGCGTGTATTAGTATTAATATTTGATAAACACTACTTCATATAAATGAATCACAAAAACCTCCCGGTATTCAGTAAAACATTGACCTCATTCCCTCGAGAAAACATCAATACCATAACCCCTTCATGACCAGCGATTTCTCTCCCCGTTCTATGGAAGATTGCATCACTTCCCGTCCCATAGCTGTCAGTGCTGGGTGTCTGAAGCCCAGCTATAAGCTATTGAAGTGCAGATCCAGCACTCATTAGATGGACAGAGGTGGAGCTGATGCAGCTGGTTCTGGCTACAGAGAGGCGGAGCCAGCTCCTGTGATTTTGGATCACATTAGTAAATGTTTTGCCATAACCCAAAAGAGAAGTAAAGCCAAAAAAAACAAAAAGTTTAAAAAACTCCCCATTACCCGCAGCATTCAAGCAACCGGCAAAAAAATTAAATCGATCACATAATATGTGGCTTGATACACACTTAAAATTTTAATTAGAAAGTAAATTATGGTACTGTTAACTCACAAGCAACCGGAAACTACAGTTATCCGGCACCTACCTACCCAAGCGGGGGCCGGATTACTGTACTCTTTCAAAAGTCTAAAGGTGCCCATACACCCCCCGCGATCGTACGAGAATCGAGCAGTGTGAACGGAGACGTGCGACCGTTTCTACTGTACGGTCGCACGTCTTCCGTCGAACCAGCATGTTCGAAAACCAGCCGGGAATCATACGATTCTCGGCTGGTTAGAACGGTGCTCGGAAGACAAATGCCGAACGGGCCGGTGTGCGCACGCGCACACTGCCCGTTCAGCATTGCGGTCATCGGAAGCCCGCCTCTCAGGGGGGCGGGCTTGCGATGATCGAGAGTGCGATCTGCCTGTCCAAGATGGGAAGATCGTACGTTTTTTTAATCACTTTAGAACCATCGCAAGACTAAGGTCTTGCGATGGTTGTACAGTGTATGGCCACCTTAAGACCCCTCTTCCCACCATATGCAGACCCAACACCATAGTGCACACAGGGCCGAATTCCTACAAGGCCATGGCATTGGGGCGGCACAGGCTCCCTAAGGGGAGGGAGGTAGAGCCGGCTCTACTGTACAGCCTGGATACAGCAGCAGGTCCTAGTCCCAGAAGCCCACTCCAGCAATTTATGTTATTTAAATCCCCTCTGTCCCTGGACCCCCTGCTAAACTGACAGCAAGAGAGAGGAGGCTATTTTTTCTTTTTCGGCTGCCGCGGAAGAACACAGTGATCGCTGGATTTCCCGCGATTATCGTACGATTATCGTAAGGTGTGTGGGGACCTTTAGGCAGATCCCGTCAAAGGTAGAGGTTCAATCTAGGTACCTTGGAAGTTACGTCACTTCCCTTAGAATCAGGAGCGAAGGTCCATCAGGTTGTCGCTTATCGTTGCTAAAAGCAACAGGAGGTTACAAGTAGCAGTTCGGTGCCAGTAGCAACAGCAGGTTACTCAGTTCTGATAGTTCAATCACTAGTAGCAACAGCAGGTTACCCAGTTCAGTTATAAGTTCAGGGGTGTGGAAATTTTTGAAAAAACTACTTGTCCAAGGGCTAAAGCGGGGGGGTAAAATCTACTTGTCCTTCATGACAATCAAAAAAGTTTAAAACTAGGGATGCACCAATACCAGTTTTTGGGTATCGAGTACGAGTACCAATATTTTGCTTTCAGCACTCACTATCGGTGCTTCCGTTGGCATGGAGGAGACTTCCCGGGCAATCAGGAAGCCGGGCAGCAGGTAATGAGATGCTACCCGGCTTCCTGACTGCCAGGGAAGCTGACTCCATGTTGTTTGGCCGGCTTGATTGTGAATGGCTGGGAAGCCGGTTTCCCGGCCAATCATCATCAGGCCAGCTTGCTAGTCAATCAGGAAACCTGGCGGAGATTAATGACCTGATTGGCCGGGAAGATGTCTCGATGCTGATTGGCGGCCAATCAGCAAGGAGCTGGCTTCCCGGCCAATCAACTGATCACGCTGACCAATGAGTGCTTGCAATTTGTGAGCAAAATAAAAAATGCATAGGGCAGGAATGCGCTGGACAGTACGGGGTAAGGACACCTGTACTGGCGGAGGGTAAGGATTGTTTGCAGAAAGTTAAGTATAGCTGGCAGGTGGGGGGGGAGTAGAAGAGAGCGGGCCAGATTTGATCGGGTAATTCCATTTTCCCTGGGAAAGTGAACTTACCCTTTAATGCACATTGTGTGTGTGAGAGTTCTGCTGCCCAGGTACCACAATATGGCACACAGTGAAATGGCAGCAGGACTCAACACACACACAATTTCCCATGCGTGTGTTTATTTGTATGCAGATGGCAGGGGAAGCGGAGTTGGTTTTAATTTTTTTTTTTACTTTGTCACTAATTTTTTTTAATTTTTATTATTTTTTACAAACTTAAAAAAAATGTTTTTTCTTTTATTATTTTTTCATTTTATTCCTATCACATATGGTGTTAAAATCCTCTATGTGATAGTTTGGAGGTGACAGGTTCTCTTTATGGAACCTGCCCTCCAACACAGAGCTGATGTTCTGTGTAGTTCCTGACAGCCGAGACAGGTGGTGCTGTGATTACAGCGCCATGGTCTCAGTGATAGCACAGAGCAGATGAAGAAAGGAAGTTCTTCGTCTGCTCTGCGGGCTCTATGGTGAGCTCCCGTGCCGTGGTGACGGGTCCACCAGAGGAGCGGGGGACCCCCGAAAACCACGGCGCGGGGGGGCGGACAGGATCGCCGATTCTCGCTTCATACAAGTGATCCGATTAGATCACTTGTATGAAAACGAGCGGCGGCTCTACAATATATTTAGCTCTGCTTGTCCGGAGCAGGGCTGAATGTATTAAAAAACTACTCGCACGGCGCCCGAAACTGCCTGTCCCGGGCGTCAGGAATTCCACACCCCTGAAGTTCAATCACTAGTAGCAACAGCAGTGTACACAGTTCAGTTATAAGTTCGGACACTAGTAGCAACAGCAGTGTAATGGTTACTTGCAGTTCTGTGGCTGTTGCTGCTGCCAATTTGCTAGTCCCAGGAAGGGGTAGACTTCACAGAGGGGACGAGTGTCCGAGAGTCTGTAGCCGCCGTGCTGCTAGAGTGACTTTCGCTAGTCACAGGGTTCCAGTGGGGTTCAGGTTGGAGCTGAGGAGATACCGGCCGGCGTGTTCCTCATTGCACGAACGCTGGCCGATTGAGATTTTGCGGCTTAAACCGCTGAGTGGGGAGGAGCCGGCTGACGTGACAGGAGTGAGTCACTACCTGCACCGCATACGGACCGAGGTCCGGTGAGTATGTTACCTCTAAACACTCCCGGATGTTCTGGGAGCGTCCCGCTAAAAGATAGTGGCCCCCAGACACCCGGGAATTTTCTCCCGGAAAGGTTAACTCTGCTTTATCTAGCAGAGTAAATCTTTCCTTGCTGTTTTTTGTTTTTTTCTTTACATTGGGGCCGTCATCAGTCAGCATAGGAATGAATAGCTAGGCTTCTATTGGGTATTTCAATTTGCAATAGCCAATAGCAGACTAGCTATTGCACCCGCCCACTGCTGCTGTCAATCAGCAGAGGTGGACCTGAAGTTGTCCTACCGTTGGTATCAGAGTCCTGTCAGGTCTCAGGATGTTGGTGTTACGATTAATTATACGTCTAATCTGATGTGAGTGGGGGTGATACTTAGTAACTAGGAATGTATCGTTGGATAGTTCCTCCTTAGGCTTAGAAATTAGATGCCTCTCTCTGGCTATATTTAATGTGTAGTCGAGGACGTCTTTTGGGTAGCCTCTCTCGCTGAATTTGTTGTACATTTTAAGTAATTGTGTTTCACGATCAATTTCATTTGAGCAAATGCGCATAACCCAGACAAACTGAGAGATGGGCAAAGAATCTTTCAGTCCGTCAGGGTGTGCGCTGCCATATGACAGCAAAGTGTCGCGGTCTGTCGGTTTAGTATACAGTGAGGTAGCCATCTGTCCCTCATCAACTGTAATCATTACATCCAAAAAAGAAATTTTCGTTTTAGATGACTCTGGATTAAAAATAATGCCTTCCGCCAGTGTGTTGAGGTACTCTATAAAGATATGCATCTCGTCATTTGGACCAGACCAAATGACGAAGATATCGTCGATATACCTCGTCCATAATTTTACATGTTCGAACAATGCAGATGAATAGATGAGACGATCCTCAAGATATCCCATAAACAAATTTGCATAAGAGGGGGCAGCCGAGCTGCCCATAGCAGTACCTCTCGTTTGGAGAAAGTATTGTTTCTCGAACCGGAAATAGTTATGATCAAGTACCATCCTCAACCCATCCAAAATAAAGGATGTTGGTGGGGATGGTGACTCCCTTTTGGATAGAAAGTACTCTGCAGCTCGTAGCCCCCCATCAATAGGGATACTCGTGTAAAGTGCAGAGACATCTAAGGTAAGAAAAAACCAATCTGGACAAAATATATCAATGCTTTTCAACTTCAAAATGAAATCATTAGTATCACGTGTATACGATTGGAGGGCCTGCACCATAGGCTGCAGGAAATGATCTAACAACATGGCCAATGGTTGTAATACTGAGCCAGTCCCCGCAACTATAGGCCTAAATGTGAGTGGATTATGGCTTAATGGATCTTTGGTAATCCGTAGATCACTGGTGTCCGTGCATGTTGATTGTATAACCACTCAGCGGTACTTTCTGAAATCCATCTCTGGTTCAGAGCCATATTGATCACAGATGATAATTTGTTGAGAATTGAGTTAAGGGGGTCTCGAGAGATGGGAAGATATGTAATGGGATCCGATAGTAGGTTATTCATGCCCGTTCTATAGTTGGCATAGTCCATGACAATGATAGCACCCCCTTTATCGGCAGATTTGATGATGATAGAGACATCCTCTTGTAATGACTTCAGGGCGGTTGTTTCAGCCTTGTTTAGATTCGAGGGGTATCTATGATTGTATGTCCTTCTCTTATCGGTGACAACACGTGTGTCATGTCTGACCGTTGTAGGTTTCAATAGATGTAAACTGGCCAGGTGGTATGAATGAACTTCTATTTTTAAATTTTGATGTGAGTGGATCCAGATCTTTGACACAAGTTAGGTGACCAAAATGCTGCTTTAGTTTCAGGGAACGTTCCAATTTAAATGTATCGATTTCAAATTGAAAGTCATTGAAGTGTGGTGAAGGACAAAATGAGAGTCCTTTACTAAGGACTTGACTTTCACTGTCAGACATGATTCTAGATGATAGGTTAATTATCGGGCATTCCCGAATCTTTGTTGTCTCGTGTTGATCGAGGGTCCTGAGTTTCTTCTTCTTACCACCTCTTCGGGTACGTTTCTTCCTAAAAAAGAGGTAGATGAGGAAGCCGGTCCAGTAGTGGTAGAGGTATCCTGTGGCTTTGTGAGTGGTGCATCACTGTCTGTAGAGGGGTTCTCTGTAGGCCGTTCACTCTCACTGGAACTCGTTTTGTATTTATTAGACCGTTGTCTACCTCCTCCACGTTGGAAAACACCACCCCTTTGTCTTCTGGCAAAGGTGTTCCCAGTTAACCAGGGGTACACCCTGCCATCCTGGTAGTCTTGGCATACTAATTAAAATTTTTGTCGTTTGGCAGCACGTATTTTATCCGCATAGAGACATGTTTCAGATTCCATTTTTGTGATTTCAGCATTAAAGGCAGCCTCATCCGACATTTTGCTTTGGATCCTGGTTTCAAATAGTGTGATTTCTTTGTTGATTTGACCAAGTTGGATTTTTATCTCCTCAATCACTAACAGCATATAGTTGAAGGAATTTTGTGTAGAGATAGCGCACCATCTATCGCAAAAATCTCGACTCTGTCTGCCAATGGTAGGTTGGTTAGGTATACGAAACCCTCTTGGGATTTTCTTAGCTCTAAAGTTTTCAGAGAGTGTGAATCCATGCAGTTCAAGATCCACATGCTTCTTTTTGAGTCTCTTTAAATCTCTAAAGAGATCAATCGTAGAATCAGCCCCAAATGCAATAGTGGGGTTGGCTGGAAATAGTATGGCATCAATTTCACGTTTATTGAATGCATATGTATAGGTGGTGTCCTCATGGTGTTCATCATGTTGTTCCATAGTCAACAACTAGTTGGTATCTCAGGATGATTGAGATCAAAACAGAAGATAAAAAATGTGGATGTCCATATAATGGACTAGCAACAAATATACCCACAGGGCGGCCTCCTTGCTGGGGTGCAGAACGAGCATGCCAGACAATACAGATGCAAAAATAGGAGAGAGCCCTCCGCACACCCCACAGCAGTCCCGGCCAATTAAAGGATGATGGTGCTCGAAGTGACTCGATTCACGGATGGCACCGTGCAAACACAGAGTAAACAAACAAAAAGTCACCAGCACTCGAAACTTGAAAGCAGAAATGTCCCTTTATTGGACAAAAAGTGTCATGAAGAAGCCGACGTTTCGGGGCCGCACAGGGTCCCTTCTTCAAGGCAGAAAGTATGACAAACAAATACTCAATATACCACACATATATATACCCCCTGTAATGAATCAACAATCAAGGAGATACACCCATAGTGACGTCATAATGGCGGCAAAGAACGCCATTTTAAAAGATTCAAAAAACAAGAAAAGTAATAATGAAGCATCCATAACATATAGAATCATACCTATAATCAAACTATCCGGGCCGCACCATATATGGTATGTAGCCCTGCGCATGCGCCGTACGCTCTTTGTGAGCTGTGACGGCTTGCCCCTTATTCGTGACAGGTCTTTTCTGCGCCTGCTAGATGCGGAAATGGGCTGTAGATTACACACACCAAACGAGCCATAGCAATCGGGGCCTCGGACATCGATACCGCTTCTACGCTGACCTTTATGCAACAACAGCATTTGCCCGGATAGTTTGATTATAATAGAACACAACAAATGCCAGCAATAGTACATTATACTATAATGAACTATTGCTGGGATTTGTAGTCCTCTGTAGCTGCTGGTATTCTGCATTGCGCTATATATAATGTATTATTGCTGTGATCTGATGTATTGCTCTATAGCTGGTGTTAATCTCCATTGCATTGTATAATGTATTATTGCTTTCTCCTTCAGTTCCCTCCTCTACTGAATGACAGCAGGCAGGTGCAAAAGCCAGCCTGCTATTGCAGTTTAAAATATCCAATAGCAGGCTGGCTATTGCTCCCACCCACTGCCTGCTGTATTTACCAGGGGTGTGGAATTCGTATCGCCCGAGACATGTAGTTCCGGGCGCCGGGCAAGTAGTTTTTTCACTGTTTTACCCCTGCTACGGACAAGTAGCAGGGCTGCTTTGACGTTTTTAAACAAGCGGCGAGAGCGGCGCTGCGAGCGTGGACCGGCGCTGCGAGCAGGGGGCGTGGATCGCCGAGAGCAGGGGGCGTGGATCGCCGAGAGCGGGGGGCGTGGCCCTTAGCGTGCAGCGCCGAGAGTGGGGCCGGAGCGCTGAGAGCGGCGCCTGAGAGCGCGGGGCGGGAGCGGGCGTGGAGCAGTGACAGGCTCTGTCACCTCCCTCTGGCGGCAGCTGCTCGTTTCTGTCACAGGAGTTCTAGCACAGAGCTGTGCTAGCACTCCTGTGTTGGAGGTGACAGGGTCAATAAAGAGAACCTGTCACCTCCAAAAGCTATCACTGTGTGATAGCACTACAGTTAAGTTTAAAAAAAAAAGTTAAAAAAAAAAAATAGTTTAAAAAGAGAATAGTTAAAAAAGAAATAGTTTAAAAAGTAATAAATAGTTAAAAATGTAACTAAATAAAAATGTAAAAATAATAAAACAAATGAAAAATGTTTACAAAGTAAATAAAAAATGAAAACCAGTCCCGCTGCCCCATCTGCATGTGAATAAACTGCGATTGTGTGCTACCGCTCGGAAAACGCTGCAACCTGCCTGGCACGACTGGGGTGCCATTAGAAAATAATGGCATTGCCAGCGCGATTGGTGGTGGTGTGCGATCTGTGACTGCCCGGTCATCGTGCACGAAACCGAGCGGATGGCTGGGTGGTCACGGAAGTGCACACCACCGCCGATCGTGCTGTCAGTGCCATTATTTTCTAATGGCACCCCAGTCGTGCCAGGCAGATTGCGCGTTTTCCTCCAGCAATCACGGTTGAAAACACTGCGCGGTGCATGTCGTGAAAATAGGTACATGTACCTTTTTTTCAGCGATTGCCACCCAGATGTAACCCCTTACATGCGGAGGCTACCGCACACGATCGCACGTCCCGGGAATCCGCAGGTCTGCACCCACCCTAAAGGGTAAATTCACTTTCCCAAGTAATTTGGGGAAATGGAATTACCCGCACAAATCTCCCTCCCACTATACTTACCTTTCGGCGAACGGTCCTTCCCCCTCCACCAGTACGGGTGTACTATCTGTACCTGTTCCATGTATTCTGAATTTCGCTCGCAAATTGCAAGCACTCGTTGGTCAACGTCGTCCCCTGACGGCACTGACCAATGAGGAGCGCTTCTTAGCACTGCTAAATACAGTTTTGGTTGAAATAATTTTTTTTGTATCAGGACAAGTAGATTCGGCCCCCGCTTTAGCCCTTGGACACGTAATTTTTTCCAAAAATTTCCACACCCCTGATTTACATTCAGCTGCCTCAGCAGCTGAATCCAGTGAAGTGGAGAGGTGACACTAGGGGTCTAAAAGACCCCTAATGTCACCTTAAAAAGAACCTGTAACCTCCAGTGTGCCATCACATAGGGGACAAGACTTTGCCCAATCATGGCACAGTACTCTGTAAGAGCCATGATTGGGCAAAGTAATTATGACCTTGCCCAATCATGGCTCACCTGTCAAGTGCCATACAAATGTAAACAGTTGGGCAGAGCTAGCTATCTGTCACCACCCAATTGTTTATATTTCCCCTGCATCTGTTAGAATGCCATTCTGCGGTTGGAAATCGTCGCAAGTGGACTGGTCAGCGGGTTTTTAAATTATTATTTCTATTTTGTCGAGTCGTCGTCATGGACAACGCTGGACGTCGTGATTAACTCTAGGATTACATCGGTGGATCAATTTTTTTAAAATAAAGGACTTGTCAAAAACTTGTTTGTTTTTTTTTCAATTAAAAGGATATTTGCAAAAGTCTGGCCTCTTTTTTTAAACTTTAATTTAACCCTTCCGTGAAATGGTAGGGGTACCCCTTACTCATTCACAGGGGGGGCTGCATCTGGATGCCCCTTTATTAAAGGGGTACCCTGATGTGAATAAGCACCCCCCCTCAACCAACGCCCCAGGGCTTGTGGGGAAGATGCCCTTGTCCCCATCGTCATAGGGACAAGGTGCTTTTCCAGGGGCTACCCTGGAAAAGCACCCTCCCAGTGCTGAGGGCATGTGGCCTAGTATGGGTGGGAGAGGGGAGCGCTCGCTTGTCTCCCTCTCCCCTTTCCTGCCAGGCCTGTGCTCTGATCAAGGGTGTGGTCGGGAATTTTAGGAGGGACCCCACGTCTTTTTTTCCCATTTGTGGGGGTGGGGTTCCTCCTTAAGGGTCTGATATGACTTTGAGGGGGAACCTCACACACTTTTAATTGTAACTTGGGGTCCCTCCCAAAACTCCTACCAGACCTGAAGGGTCTGGTATGACGTTTGGGGGGAACCCTACACTTTTTTTTTTTCTTAAATGGGGTCCCTTCTAACTTTTCTACCAAACCTAAAGGGTCTGGTATTGTTTGGGAAGGGGAACTGCACGCTTTTTTTTTTTCTTTAGTAATGTAATTTTTGCTGCAGCAGGTTCTATACATTGTACAGATATGCCACTTTGCAGGCAGGCTAAGGGGACCCCCCAGGCACGATATTTAAAGGAATTTTTCATTTTTATTGTTTCACGTTAAGCAATGTTAAAATCACTGCTTCTTTAAAAACAGTATTTTCTAAAAGTGTTTTTTACATTGATACATGTCCCCCAGGGCAGTACCCGGATCCCCCATACCCTTTTTATGGCCAATAACTTGCATATAAGGCTTCAAAGTGGGGACAATTGATTTTCAGAGTTCTGGTCCCATAGACTTGCAATGAGTTTGAACTGTTTCCATGTTCTCAAGTTCGTGTTCGGCCCATCACTACTCCCGACCAGGCCCCCTCTGCTCAGGGTCCCATAGCAGCCGCATGGGCCGCTGTGGCGCTAGTTCCGTCACTGCTCAAGTTAAAGAATCTAATTATAATCCATGTGCCCATTCACACCTGAGGTTAGCTGTTTGTTGTATGAAGCTCAAAAAAAACCCAGGAGCTTCTTTTGGGTCAGAATCCAGCATTTTTTTCTATCCCATAGACTTTAATGGGAGCACTTGAAAAACTTGACACGCTTTTCATGCAAAAGTCTATGCACGATGACTGACGCACGATTCTGCTCCTTTACTACAAGTTGTGCATAAAGCACGTAGATTAAGGCACGTACAAACAAAATGTCTCTACTTAACCTGGTCATGCTCACATGTATAAGTCATTGGGGCCTAAGCCATACAAGTGCTGTTGTCTGGTGTTCTGTGTATGCTAACACTTCCCTGAGGTATCAATGCAAAGAGCTTATATTAAATCCGTGCTATAAAGCAAAATACTCACCGATTAAGCTTTCCAACTCTCACCTAGCGGCATGCAAACTGCAGCACCTGTCGCCAATGTAGATTACTCCGCCGTGGCATGGAATGACACAACACAGATCACTCCGCGGACTCGGCCGCGTAAGGAATGAGGATCATGCGGTGTAGTGGCGGGTCCCCGGCGCTGGGGGCAGTGCGGAGGGCTCTGGTCCTTCGAATGAGCGGAGCACTCTGCACGTGTCTGACCATGGAGGAGCCTTAGATGTCACGTGACTCCGACCCGCGCACCGAGACCTGGCTATAGGGAAAGAAATAGGGCGAGCGGCGAGGCATTCTGCGTCACAACCGATATAGCTGCATTTTGGTGGTAAAAACAAATGCTGCTCACTGCACCTTGGTAGTGGTTTCCAGAGAAATCGATGGCAACAGCTGAAGTGATTGCAGTATGTATAAAATGATAATATAACTATGTTATATGGTTAGGACCTATTTGGAAAGTTTTGCTGTATTGTAATGGTGATCTTTGCTTTAGAAACAAATCCCATTTTTTTTTAAACCAGCAATTATGCAGAGGAAAAAAAAACCTGCAGTTTTGTAGCTCATTTAGTTTAGAGCGGGCGTTACTGAGGCCCCATTCACACCAGGGCGGTAGCGTTTCAGCGCGCTTTTTGAACGGGTGTTCTTAATCGCGTTTCAGTGCTGAAACGTAACTAAAATCGTGTTTCCATTGAAATCTATAAAACGCTCTGATCAGTGCAACAAAAGTAGCTTGGAGCACTTTGGGTGGCAGGCGGTTTGGATTACGTGCTTCTCTGAACGGTCCGCATAGGAATGTTTGGGATTGTTCATGTAGGCGGTTCAACGAGGAAAAATCCACGCGACCAAACTGCCCTGGAGTGAACGGGGTCTAAATGACAGAACAAGTGACGGTTCTGTTTGGACCAATGCCAATTTGCACTCAGTTATGGTTGGCTGACAGTGGATACACCGGCCTCGTAGGGTGGTGCATCCCTTCAAGTGGTGCAGTTCTTGAAGGGAAAAAAATACATTGGGAAATGTGCTTGTATAGGAGAGATGTACTGAATAATGGAGATTTTCCATGATGCTCTAAGAATACATGATTTGTGCCTTTTGTGTGTGCAATCTGTCAAACATTTCAAAGTCAATTATCAATGAACAAAAATGTGCACATCCTATTTTTTGAAAGAATGCAATTCACTTTTTTACCTTTTTTTGGTGTTGACTAAGAATTCCCTTCCCTTTATTTGCTCTAATGTGATGTTATAGTTTAGACCAGCCTATCTCAATCAGGGTTCTTTTGCACCATGGAGTGCCTTCTGGCTTCCTCAGGGGTGTCCCAAAATGTTTTCACAGTGTCATGCCTTTCTGTGGTGCAGGTAGGCCACTGCCAACACTAAGGAATCACATGACACTAATCCAGGGGGTGAGACCTATTCAGAAAAGGATGAGCGTTGCCTCCGTCCAGGCCTACTCTGCCTCCGCTGCAGCTCCTGAGGTGATGGTAGGACTCTGATGCGACGTACACTGTAGGTTGTCAGTCACGAAGGGGTTAACCCCTGGTATATGATGCTAGTAGCTCCAAACTCTCCGTGTGTGAATGAGAGAGACGCCTGGAGCTCAGTCTGATTAAACCAATTACAGGTTAAACTCACCTGGGATACGCGCACCAGTTGATGTTGCGCGTCTCTGCCGTTGAGATCCTGACAGCGCAATTAGGTGCATTACAGACAGTCTCATTGTCACAGGTCGGCTAGATCTATGAGGTGAGTGAAAAGCACTCACCTCATAGTTCTCCTTTAACTTTATTGCTGGCACATTAGGGGATATCAAGCCCCCTATGTGATAGCTGATTACTAGTGACAGGTTCTCTTTAAGGAGACGTTAGTGGTCTGTTAGACCCCTAATGTCAACTTTGCAACCCAGTGAAGCTAACCAAGTAAAGTTATTGCTTAAGTAGCTTCAACTCTGACAACAGTGGCTGGGGAATTACAATTCAGAACCTGGAAGTGACAAAATCCTTGTCACTTCCAGGTTCTTTGAATGTAGAGGAGTTCAGAGAACATTCATTTGTAGGGGCAGCAGGACCTGGGATACATAGCGGGGGAGCACATGCCACAGGGCTTATATTTATGGCCGGGACCTGAGTAGTAGGTGCCACACCCCTGGAACCAGTAGTAGCAAAAAGAGAGAAAGATGGGGGGTTTTTAGGCACAAAAATGACAACTCCAAGGCAATTGGCAGTAAAAAAGTGTTTTTTAATAATTATATTAAAAGTATTTAATTCAAAAGCAATATCTTAAAGTAAAAACAACCAGCTAATACGATGTCTCCTTGTAAACTCACTCCATTTATAGGCCACCCATTTGAATGATACATGATTAGATGATTATGATGATAAGTTTCATAAAATTCATTAGAGTTGATTCAAAAATTCATTAGAGTTAATTCAGAAATGGGGAGGAGGGCATCGTCTTTGCTCGCTCCATTTATGAATACCCCATTCAAAAGTACATGATTCAATAGTTAGAATAAGAGCATGATTCAAACAATAAATGAATATACAGAAGATCATTAGTCGGCGGTGGGAAGCGTATAATGACACAGAAGCATGAGAGCCACAGAGTTTGGGCCACTCGTCCCCTGCATCATAGAGGGGCCCCACATAACGGCAAAGTTGCTGTACTCCACACACCTTTGTCGTTATGTGGGGCCCCTCTATGATGCAGGGGACGAGTGGCCCAAACTCTGTGGCTCTTTACTACATGCTTCTGTGTCATTATACGCTTTCCACCTCCGACGGCACAACACTGGGTTACCGGTCCTCGCCCCTCTCTCTCTCCCCTGGGAGGATTGTTTTGGTGTGCTGCCCGGATGGGGCCGTTTGGATGTACACTCGTCAGCCTGCTAAATTGATATTTTCCATTTCCTGAAGAAGCGCCTCTGAGCGTGAAACGTTGAGAAAATAATTTACTCCTCCATTGCCAATTGTGGTGGTCCATTGAAGTGAATGGCACCGTAGCCATGCCCTCACGGGATCGCAAGACACATAATGCCTGCGGTCCGGTGCGTTCCGATCAAAATGCTACAAACACTATTTTGAGCGGACCGCAGGCATAATGTGCCTCGCGATCCCGTGCGACCAATCGCATTGCAGCCAAAGGGCGTGGCTACGGTGCCATTCACCTAAATGAACCGCCACACCCCCTCCTGCCCCAAAACATAGTGAGCTGGATGTGATGCAGTGCGTTCGGGCTGGAACGCACTGCATCTGGTGTGAACTAGCCCTCAAGGAACACTTACAGGTCTTGTCCCAACCCCAGCCTGTGACTAGAAGGCGAAGGGGAAGAAGCACTCTGATGAGCTCTTCTCTCTGTCACTCTGCTTTCACTTACCACCAGCATGTTTCTTGTTATTAACAGCTGACAGGCTAGTTGTGCTGTCTCTCCCTCTCCCAGTCTGAGCTCTGGCGTTTAGGGGCTGATACCAAGTCAAATGTAGGTACTAATGACTGCTGTACAGAGCTGCAAAAATGTGTGTCTTTTATACTTTTATATAACTGGAGTTCAGTCTGAAAACTTATAGGTACATGCATTACTTTTATTTTAGTATTGAGAACATGGACGTAACTAGAAATCACAGGGCCCCATAGCAAGATTTTGTATGGGGCCCCGTGATTTCTAGTTATACCACTTGCAGAGCCCACTCGAGATCCCACCTGAGGGTGAACCTGCAGAGCCCACCATAGACTCTCTATGGTGGGCTCTGCAGGGTCACCCTCAGGTGGGCTGGTCGCACTCCTTACCTGTCCGCCTCCTCTTCCTCCACGGTCGCTGATGGGCTCCGCCTCCTCAGTCACCGGGCCCCTCCTTCTCCCCTGCTGCCGACCACGGGCTCCGCCTCTTCCTCCACCACTGCCGGGTCCAGCCTGCTCCACCGCCGCTGATGGCACACAGCGGCACAGATTACTGTCAGCCGCCAGTGAAAGCCACCAGCAGAGGATCCCATAGCGACCCAGGCGGCCCGCACGGCATCTGGCCGGGCCCCACTGTGCCCCGGGCCCCATAGCGGCCGCCTGGGTCGCTATGGTGATTGTTACGCCACTGATTGAGAACACCCCGGAAGCCCTAGATTTTGGATACTCTGTATGCTATAGGTGCCCACACACCTTACAATTTATCTGCAGATTTTCTGTGGTCAGATGGAAAAAGTGCAACAGATTGGCCCAGGTGGAGATTACTCCATCCACACAGTTAAGTGTAGATGGAGGAATCTGTTGCACCTTTTCCATCTGACCACAGAAAATCTGCAGATAAATTGTATGGTGTGTGGGCAGCTTATAGCAGCCTCTAGCTGTGCCAGCTTTCCTGTGTTTCTCTGATCATCTCTGAATAATAAATAGGTGTGTGTGGGGGGGGGTTAAGAGCTCTTAGCATACAAAGTATTTACAGGCACCTCTCAATGTTTACTTTTAGCTCCTTCTTTAGATTTGATTTTAAACCATTTTTCTTCCCAACCAAAGGTTATGACCAGGTCAGTAATCTCATTTCACAGGAATGTATTACAGAACACTCCTCCGCTGTGCTCTGCCCACACCGAGCAATTACACTTGTACTAATACGTATGAGAAAACTGCAAAATCAGCAACACATTGTGCTGTTCACATTGTGCTCATCTGTGTCAGATTCATTGTAACATTATAGTATTGTAAGGTTGTGGAATTGTATATTGTATTCTTAGTGACATGCAGGCATTTATCAACCACTGATGTGTAGCCAATGGGAGTTGTGTCACATAAATCTTAACCGTGAGTGACTCTTTTTTTTTATTACTTTGAAACCATGTTTGAATTATTTATTACAGGCATTTGATAGCATTGACAATATACTCAGCACTTTACATACTATTCCTTCACATCAGTTCCTGCCCTCAAGGAGCTTACAGTCTAAGGTCCATATCCCACATGGGTACATACACATGGAATCGGGCCAATTAACCTACCAGCATGACTTTGGAATGTGGGAGGAAACCCAAGCTTGGAGATCATACAAATTCCATGCAGGCAGTGCCTTGGCCAGGAATCAAACTGAGGACCTCAGTGCTACCCACTAAAGACAGCAGTGCTAACCACTAAACCACTGTGCAATGATCATTCTAGATGCTTATAGGATTTATATTAGGTTTTCTCAGCTCTGCTTATATGAGAGCTGAATGTCCAGTATGTCTCTTTTATCTGAGTAGTGTCATTGTGAATATTGTGCAAAAGACTACCAGTCATTTTTAAATAACATTTCTTCCAATTTTCAGCTAAACGTTTTCAGAAGATGGTAAATATCTCCGCTAACGTTCCAATTTCTATTCAACAAAAAGCAGGGAATTTATTTGTAGATGCACAAGTAGGAATACTAGTCTGTTGGGGTTAATGTATAAAGTTCTGACCAGCATATATCCTGGCGACTGCTGCTCGCATGGCATTCCCGCCACTAGATGGAGCCGAGGAGCATAGGAAATGTCTGATTACTCACCAAACTAAAGAGTAATATGGAAGCCCAAGCAAGTTTGAAATAAGACAAATATTACTTCTGGTAAACTGTACAATTTCCAAAAAGTGTCAATAGCCTTGGGAGAAGGGAAAAGTATTTTTCATTTTAAAAAAACTTGTATCTGAGCCCATGCATCACAATAATTGACTCATAAATGATGGCGAGTATAATTTTATATGTAACTGTATATTGTAAACTGTATTACTAAATGTATTATACATACACCCAACCAATTCTTCCCATACACCATTTCAGAATGCTGTCTGATCCATACCTATGGGCTACATATTTTATCAAAACTGTACAACACATAATGCCGGATGATACTCTTCTACCATTTGATGCACCTAAATTCTGTTTTGACCTACCCAACTGGATGTTCATGCTCCAAACAGTCATGCATTGCAAGCACAGTTCATGACGCAACTGACCATAACCTCAGACTCTGTTGAGAATACGTACAGTGTACGTCTCCCGTCACGAAGGGGTTAAATAAATCATAACTAAACTCCACCTGTTATTTCTATGAGCTCCCTCGCCGGTGCTGACACCATCTTCCAGTTTCCGGGCCTTTGGTCATCTTGATGTGTCAGTGCAGGGTGATGTAGCCCCTAAGTATGCGCACAGCAATTCATTTATCCCAGCACCCAGCAGATGTGGGAATTGTATAAATGTACAATTCGCATTTTGTTCTAACTCATTGCACAACAGCTTATGTTTACCCTCTGCTTCTTATTATTTTGTTTAGTGCAGTTATGTCTGTATATTTGTTTACATTGAAATTAATAAAATTTACCTGTGAAAATTAAAGAACTCTGAGCAAATAAAATCTGAACCCTTGCAGTGGGGCTACCCCCGCACTGCAAGGGTTAAATGCTTGTTTTGTAGGGAGATAAAATAACAGAGATATACTTCCCCAAACCGAGATCCCAGCTGGCTCCTAAACCAGGCCCTTCAGCTTCTCTCCCCTTCCACTCCAGCGATGAAAAGTCCCTCAGCGTCCTCACTTCAAATAACGTGTATTGGACTTGATGACTCACAGGACCTTAAACCACTGGAGCGGAGGGGGAGCGAGGCTGAAGGACCGGTCTAGGAGCCGGCTGGGATCGTGGTTCGGGTGAGTATAACTTTGCTATTTTATCTCCCTAGGTTAGCCCCACTGCAAGCGTTAAGATTTAATTTGCCTGGAGTTCTTCATTAAAAAAAAGAAGGATATTCTAGTTGCAAGTCAAGTTTGGACTTGATGACTCACAGGACCTTAAACCACTGGAGCGGAGGGGGAGCGAGGCTGAAGGACCGGTCTAGGAGCCGGCTGGGATCGTGGTTCGGGTGAGTATAACTTTGCTATTTTATCTCCCTAGGTTAGCCCCACTGCAAGCGTTAAGATTTAATTTGCCTGGAGTTCTTCATTAAAAAAAAAGGATATTCTAGTTGCAAGTCAAGGTTGCATGCAGTGATCTTTTTCTCTGGAAAGGGGGCCACAGAAATAAAACAAGCTGGGAAGGTTATTGGTGGTATACAGTATGTTAGGGTTTTTAGCTGGTTAGCTGCCCTGTTATTTCTGTAGTGTGACAGGATTCTGCTGTGATTGTTGTGTCCATGCACACAAACAATGGGTGCAAGTGCCACATGAGGTTTATGGCACAACTACAGCAGAAGAAGACTATAGCAAGTACAGTCTGCATTCCGTGATCTAGCACACTAGGGGAACTCCTGGCCTGTGAAAAGTACTAAGCAGCACCTACAAGATTAGAAATATGGTACTGCCTAAGCCTACTTCCCTCTACAGTTCAGTTTTACTCCTGTGCCAATACATTACTTCTGGGTCTTAGTCTGTATCTAGTACAAACAGCAAAAAGTTTTCCCAGCACACTCACAAGCCAGCATGCAAAAAAACTTGTTTCACTGCTAAGGTTAAAAACAGGTTTAGATACACGTCTTCTGCAGTAATGTGAAAGCCGCACAGCCGCGTCAAGGCACCTCTAAATAGTGCAGTCCTAACTCTAAACTATGAGAGTCTCCATCTTGGAGCACATATGGCAAAAGATCAAATTGGGTGCAGGTTTGTCAGGAGGAAGCCCAACCTCCCTTAAAGGCACAGAGGATCCCGCACATCACAAGGCAGCTGAGACCCCCCCATGCATCACTGCACCAAATCAGTCAAGCAAAACAAATGGCAAACGCACTCATCAATTTGTTACCAGCTTTAGAGCAAGGTGCACATGGAAGGGCCTGCACTGTATTAGGCCCTTCCATGTGCACCTTGCTGTAAAGCTGGTAACAAATTGATGAGTGCGTTTTGCCATTTGTTTTGTTTTGCTTGGTCTGTATTTAATCGCAATGTTTATATCTAAAATGTATGGTATGAAAAAGTGAGTTGAATGTTTAGCATGTTTTATTGGTACAAAGTGCCATGTAATAAACTAGCAAAAAGTTTAGGCATGTGGAATTGGGAGGCGTGAGAACATTTCAGACACATCACCATGAACTGCCTATAGCAAACCTAATGTGATTCAAAGAGTATTCACACTTAGAATTCATACTGTAAATACTTTTCTGTGTGCCTAAGGAGCCTAAAATCTCCTAGAGGGTACACACTGAATATATTCTACCCTCTGTGACCTGACCTTGCCCTGTCCCTTCCTGGTATTAAGGCCATTCCAGACTAGCGATGTGTTACCAGTGGCAGAGCTATCCAGGCAAGTAAACCACTTCTAAAGGAATTGCTTCCTCAATGACACATAAAGCTGCAGAGTTTAACTCACGAGTGAGGCATCAACAATTCGGGTCGCGAACAGGAAGTTCGGCAAAATGTTGCCTCCGTTCGCGAACTCCGCTTCGGGTGACGAACACAATCGCAGCCTGCTCTGACACATGGTCGTGGCTTCCTCTAGTCGAGATCACGGTGTGATCACAGTTTGATTCGGTTCGCGACCAGAATCGGGGAACGAATTAAGTTCGTGAACCGAGGTACCACTGTATATGAAAATGGTACTTTTAAGTGTAAACACTGAATCCTGAAAGGCTTGCAGTCCATAATGATGTCTCTGACATTTGGTTACACCCCTCATCCCTCCTGTGCTCAAAGGGATACGCTTATGCTAGAGTACATTTATAAATACAAAATATGCACAAACTCAAAGTTTATGAAACATTAATAAGAGTATTTGCATTAATTGATCGTTTTGAAAATGCAGTAGGAGTAGTAGAGTTTATTTTGGAAATTGTAAATTCTAATTGCGATTTTCCAATCATTGTGATATCTCCAACAAAACTGCCACAGATAATTACCTACATTTCACAGAATTTTGTTTGTGAAGACAAGAAGCAATCGGCAATAGACAGTTTAATTAACCGCATGTCTTTAGTATCTGTCCTCCTAGATATCTCCCACCTGCTGACATCATATAAGTAGGTTGGTCTGCCCCCTCACTGCTTATCACAACTATGACTGAGAAGAGATCACGCAGCTCTTCTCGAGAGCCTCCTCAGAAACGGAGGGACACTTCTACTCAGGGCTCCAAAAGAGAAAAGAAAGGCAGTCAAAGCTCAGGAAGATCTAGATCTGGAAGGGTTAGCGAGCCCAGCAAGAATGATACTAAGGTTTCCACTGTGGTGGACGTGGATGATGTGGTGGCTTCAGATCAGGAGACAGAAGTTATGGCTCTTCTGGAAAGTGGACAGAAGGATGAAGGTAGGCACCCAAACACACCTAGCATATTTATTACTTCCAATTTATGCTTATTTATTGGAAAAATAAAGGAAATCCTTCCTCTTTCTGGAGGGGGGCTATTTTTGTTCCCCATGGCCCCTGTGTGTGTTGTAAAGTAGTCCCCGCTCCAAGCTCACTCCAGGATAGACTACAATGTCATGTTTAGTTTACTATTGAGCCTCTCTTACCTAATATATCCTACATTGACATAAAAAATTGACTGGCAGTATAACCAATGTATGCATTAAGCAGACTTCAGAGGGAGACATAATCCTACCCCTGTACAAAGCATTCATAAGACCTCATCTGGAATATGCAGTTCAGTTTTGGACATCGGTTCACAAAAAGAATGTTGTGGAACTGGAGAAAGTACAGAGAAGGGCAACTAAACTCATAAGAGACATGGAGGAGCTCAGCTATGAGGAAAAGATTAACTGACCTTAATTTCTAGAGAAGAAATTAAGGGGGGACGTGATTACTGTATAAATACATAAATGGTCCACATAGTGAGCTTGGTGGCAAATCATCCACTTTAAGGTCACTGCAAAGGACAAGGGGCACTCTTTGTTTTAGTTTTAGGTTTTTCTCTTATCTTTATAGGTTGAACTTGGACCTGTCTTTTTTTTCAACCTGGCTAACTATGTGACTATAACATACATATTAGGATTTTTCTTGTTCAGCCTGGTGGGCTGAATGAGAGAAATCTTTTGATTCCCAATTTCAATTCTACGTTTTGGGAGTGTATTGAGGGGGAGGTCATACCTATCCATCTGATTATAAAATTATTTATTTGGCTGTCAAACAAAATATAGGAGAGGAGCTCTAGTGAAAAGTTAGCGAGTGAAAACAGAGACACGGTCCATCGTGGAAGCTTTGTAAGAAGTCAGGACGGCAATAAAGTGTAGAAGGTTAATTGGAAATGAAAAAATAGAAAAGGATGTGGCGGGAGGTAAGGCACCAGAATCTGCCTGTTCCCTTCCAGGGTGAAAACCTCATTGAGAAGTACTGTATAGCTTTCTAATGAAAGCGAGGCAGGGGCACAGGGAATCCCTGGCATCCACACTGTAAGATATTTCTTGAGTTTCTCATTAAGAACATTTATGGGTTCTCGGACCACTGCAAATTGCGTGAATTGTTTTAATATAAATGTTTGTCTTTGCAGTCTTAAAGCCTACAGGTCTCCGAGTATGTGAAGTGCTCCTCATTTCCTGCTGTCACCTGCTGCTAATCCTCACTTTCCCTCTCTCCATCTGGTTCTGTGTCAAGGTGTGTACTTCTTTCTGAGATGTTTATGTTTTAGCCGTTTTTGATACTTCTATTTTTGGTTGATGCTGCCTAACCTGAGTCACTTCTTATATCTCTTGGGGAAGAGATACATGAGTGGCAAGCTCTTCCTCTCTTTTAGCAATGTGACGTTGTTTCCTCCTGCTGCCCTTACAGGTTGGCATGTCGTTAAAGTAGAACTCCAGGCAAAACTATTATTAACCCTTCCAGTGGGGTTACCCCTACACTGCAAGGGTGCTCCTTTTGTCTGGGTACTAAAAAAAAGTTATACACACCTAAACTGCTGAGACAGCTTCGTGCTTCTCTGGTCACTAAAGCCTGTCTTTGCAGGGGGCTACATCCCTTGCAGTAGAGGGGTAGCCCCCTGCAAAGGTTAATAAAGGTTTTGCCAAGAGTGCTGCTTTAAGCAGCAAGGTGTGGGCACCTTGTCAGTGAAGTCCCACGGAGAAAAATGTAAATATAGAGGGGAATTTATCAAAATCTGGAGTAGCTGTGCATGGCAACCAATCAGCTTCTCTCTTTCATTTCCAAATCTTAACAAACTGAATAGAAAAGCTGATTGGTTGCCATGCTCCAGATTTTGTCTGCTCCAGTTTTGATAAATTCCCCCCATTGTGTTCATCTCCGACTAACACTGAAATTTCAATTTTAGGAACTGAATGTTTGAAGCATATCTAAACCCAAAAACAAAATTTTAATAAAACAAAAATGTAACACATTGCAGCTTACTAGTCCTCAGTGAGGTGGCTGCATTTGTTTTCTTTTTTCAAGCTAAGAACATGCATGTCACAAAGAAATGCAGTGTCCTTAGCACTTCCTGTGAGCTGTAAGGAAAGCATAAACATCCTTATATTTCTTGTGTAAATTACCAATCCAATCACTCCAGCATGTAATGGAAATCAACAAAGGCAATCACATGACAATCACAGGGTTACTAGGTGAAAATAAATGAAAAAAAGACAACTAAGGCAGCCCCCACATCTAGGATTGGTAAACTGCATTATATGATTTTTTTGTGCGGGGTTAGATGCACTTTAATGTAAACCTGTATGTGATACTGGGATGACAGGTTTTGTAATACTGAAGAACATGAATGTTTTTCTATCTGATCCAGGAGGTCAAGTGGTAAATCAACGGTTATTCCAATTAAATAGAATTCAGACTGCTACATCCCTATTTTACTTTTGCAGAACATACCAATATAACGATAATAATAGACAACGTCTCATATTTTTTTTGTTTTGTTTTGTTTGCCTCACAGGCTGAACAAAAAAAAATTTGACAGGTTTCTCCATCCATGCTAAGAGCATGGATGTTCAAATCTCCCACTGTGTTCATTGTATTCTGACAGCCGCGCAGGTGCTAATGGATGACTTCTGTTGAGGTGATGAGGCCACCCATGGATCGAAAATTCAGCCAATTCCTGCTGAATGAGCTGAATTTTTACTCCGTGTATACTCAGCTTTACATTGCATTTTATGAGAAATCTTACATTTTAAGACTTAGTTCTTGCTTGTTATTAATGCTGATGTTATAAAGGAAGCTCGGCTCCAGGTTGTTTCATAACAGAACTGATCAAATATTTCGTTTTTATCTTCATCTGTATTCTGACAATGCAGTTATGTACAGAAATCATTGAATCAATGTGGTTTTAAACATTCAACAATAATTTTCCATTGCAGATCGTACGGGAGTATGAGCGAGCTATTATATTTCGACTAGGGCGATTGTTGCCTGGGCGAGCTAGAGGACCAGGTAATAATATTTCCCTTCATCATCACTAACATTATACTAACAACTTAGTAAGGTGATTTCTCCCAGCAGGGCACATAGCTGCATTTTTAAATTAAAGAACATCTTCAGGCACCTATATCAAATCATTCTTTAGGGCTTGTTCACACGATTTTCTGGTCCAGATCTGGAGACGCAGTGCTATGCAGGCAGTGCGTTTTTTACGTGTTTTTTATGTGTTCCAGTTGGTTGGAGTTGGGCTGTCAGTATGTTAGCTGCTGTGCATTTCCAGACTGTTTCCGGACTGGACAAGATGTGACATGCAGTATTTTTTGTGTCCGGACCGGAACAGACTGCTCTCGTGAGAACTGTAGCCCATAAAACACATAGGAATACTTGGGATCGATTTTGGGTGATCTGGTGATCTGGTCTGGACAGAATCAGGACGACGTGTGAACAAGCCCTTAGACTTCTATCAAAAATCATTCTTTAATTTGGGTGGGCCTACTTATGCAAAGATTTGTAGACTTTTCCTGGGTGAATGTTAACGTGCCCACACACCTTGCGATTATCGTACGATAATTGCGGGAAATCCCGCGATCGTGCGATACTGTACGGTCGCACGTCTTTTGTCTAACGAGGATGTTTCAAAACCCGCCGAGAATCGTACGAGAAGGGCACACTGCGCGTTCAGCATTGCAGTCATCGGAAGCCCGCCCCTCAGTGGGGCGGGCTTTCGATTATCGCAAGTACGATCTGCCTGTCCAAGGTGGGCAGATCGTACGAGCTTTTAATTAGCTTACAACCATCGCAAAAAAAAAGTCTTGCGATGGTTGTAAGGTGTATGGGCACCTTTTACTGCCTCCAACAAGACGTTCTCTGCAGGCACAAAACAGGCAGGTTCACCTGATGTGAATTTGCATGCTTGAATAATGATTGTGGGATTGCTTGTTTGGCATCCAGATTGTGCAGACATTTCTGGGCTGCCATTAGCATAGTTTTAGACATCCTGATTATCACCCTGTGTTGTTTTGCAAGGGATTGGTCCCAAATCATCAGATATCACTAAGCAGTAGTTTTGCAAGCAGTCAGTTTTATATCTAAAGTAGATACAACCTTGCCTTATAATTCTCATGTATTTTCCATATGTAGTCTTAAAGATACCCTGTCACCAGACCATTCATTTCAACAACAATCTTTCCATAGGATCATATGTGCATTTAATGTATTATATGCATGGTATTGACCTGTAAAAGCATCTCATCATGTCAGCAGCCCGAGCAGATTCCAACATGTAACTCAAAGGAAATGTTCTTCCTCCCCTGGCAGTTACATTAAAGGTTATGTAAGGAGGCGAGGGGTGGAGGAGCTGGTCCAGCACAGAGAATAATTAGACACTCCCAAAAGAGAAGAGGACTATGACATGCAAGGAGGGAGGGGGCAGTGATAAGGGTATTGATTCTTTGCTGAATTTGCTGTCGGGTTCAGAGGCACAACGCAAGTAAATCAGAAATTGCTTATGGAGAGGAAAATGCTGCAAGTAAGCATGTACGATATTTTGATTTGTCTGTGCTTTTACTTGCATTTTTTTAAGTTGGTGACAGGGTCTCTTTAAAAAATGTACTTGTTTATTTCAGTATTCAAATGTGCATTTTATCTACAGGTAAACATTATTTTGTTGTGTGTACTATATCATTTACAAAATGACCTATTCCCTGTCACCGGTAGCAAATTACAGAAAAAAAGCTGTCTTACATAACATGATGCTTTGTGTTTAGTATATGAAGAAGCTTTCATTTCATCATTATAATTGTTCACAGGGCTGTTTTTTTACCTCCCGTGTTTGGATAAGTGTCACAAAGTGGACTTCCGCATAAAGACCTTAGAAGTTCCTTTTCACCAGGTATTAGCATTTCAGAGACAAAGTTAACATGATGTAGTTGTGAAATCATAGAGTAATAGTAAAATATTAATGTGTCAAATGAAAATAAAATGGGAAAGTATGCAAATGTATTGCATTAGCGCTCATGCACATGGGCATATTGCAGAGCAAATACAAGTGTATTTTCATACAGCATTAAATACGCCTGTATTTGTAGCACCCAGGAGCTATAGCTTATAGCTCATATTCGGAAACTTACCCCCATGCTCGTGCAAGTACAGCATTGCTATGGATATAGTGCGATTGCCTGTACCTGGAAGCAGGCACATTAGTGCCTGCATTCCGGTCCAGTGCGATCTGCAAAAACTAGGTCAGCAGCTCCAACTGATAATTAAGCATTTCACTTACTTTTTCCCTAAATCAGCTTGAGGTCTCATACACATGGACCACCTACGTTAAACACAGGAGAAGTTATCTGAGAAGTATAAACAACTTTTATGATTCCAAGATGACTTTTTCCTGTGTGTTGTTGTTGATAGGTTCAGTTATGTTTAGTTGGCTAAACTGTCCCAGGATGCAGAAGATTCTTGTTTGTTTAAAGCTAGACTGAATGCACCTAGACACTGCTACACATCTGGGTGTGCATTTAGCCAAAGCAAAGCATTACATGCTTCCAGATGCCTTTAGAAAGGAGCTCCGAGAACAGACTCATGTATTTTCCGTGTATTGCCATGTGCATGGGACCTAAGCTGACCATACGCAGATCAAATTTCAGAACTTTTTCCGTAACTATTTCAGATTTTAAAATGTCATCTGGTGGTGGCCCTTCTTTTGTCAAAGGAGTCAGGTGACTGCAGCTAATTGGCTGGGTATTCTGTCGGAGACCGGCAGGAAAAATCTTATTCTTAGCTTAAAAGCAGAACTCCGGGGAAAAGTATTATTAACCCTTGCAGCATCATACATTATTAACCCTTGCATGGGTTAACTGCTCGTTTTGGTCGAGAGAGTAAAATAACAAAGTTATACTCACTTGATTCTCTGAGCCGGCTGGCTGTGAAAGTGCTCCCTCAACCTCCTCCTCCGTTGCAGCGATGGAATGTCCCTCGAGGTCCTAATGTCCTATACACAGTGTATAGAATGTTATGATTTACGGGACCTTAGACCACTGCAGCGTAGGTGAGAGAGCCTCCAGGGATCCGTCTAAAGCTGGCCTACACCTATAGATTATCTATGGTCAGAGTCCTTCATCTACGCTAAACTGTGTGGATGGAGGAATCTCCCACTGCGCCAAGCTTCAGTATCTGCCCCGCTGGTTGTCAAAATACCTGAACAATCTGATTGGATGCAGGCATTGTTCAGGTATTTTGAGAGCCAGTGTGGCCAACTAGCAAGATACTAAAGCTTGGCCCAGCGGGAGGTTCCTCCATTCACACAGTTTAGCATAGATGGAGGAGTCTGTTGCACTTTTTCCATCTGACCATAGAAATTCTGCAGATAATCTATAAGTGTATGGCCAGCTTAAGAGCAAGCCAGCTTGTATGATGTGGTATACATTTTTTATTGTCCTCCCTAGTCAGAAACAAGCAGTTAACACTTGCAGTGGGGTTAATAATAATGTCCCCCAGAGTTCTTCTTTAATCAGTATAGTCCCTGTTTTATGTAGAAACAGATGATACAATAGAGAAACACCTACTCGACAATAGTCAATGTTTACTCTCCCAATACTTCTGCTTTGATTAGCCTTTGACTCCCACAAATTCTGAACTCTACCAATATCTATTTACTGTATGATCCCATTTTATCTGACTAAACACTTTGCATCTTTTTAGCTTCTGTTATCTTACCTATTCTTACATTTTTTTAATTTTTGTATAGATTGTGACCAAGGATCTGGTTACTTTAGAGGTTGATGCAGTTTGTTACTACCGCTTAGAAAACGCCTCTCTCTTTGTGACTAGTGTGAGCAATATCTCCAGTGCACTGCAACTACTGATCCAGAGCACAACAAAACGCATTCTGGCACATAAAGCATTTGCCGATATCTTGCTGGAAAGAAAATTCATTGGAGAGGAATTGAAGGTCAGGGCAAAACGTATTAAAATTAAAAGAAGCTCTGCATAACTGATGTGTAGTTCAACTAATCATAATGTGTTACTTTTAGCTGTCACAGAAAGTAGTTTGTTACCTATAATATGCTTCCCAAAAGAGTTGTTGTGGATGTATTCAAAACGTTTTTATAAACGAGGTAAGAACTGCTTTTATTGCTGTTGCATCCTCGCTAAAGAGATTTCTTTTGGAGAACAAAAAAAATGTGATTCTACTTTTGAAGCTAACCTGTGCCTAGAAAAAGAACATTAAAGTGCATGAAACTAGAGAGGTCAGTGAATGTTTGTTATTCACGTCACTCCTGGTAGTTGCGCTCCTGTCCTTTGAGTTTTCACCTGCAGTGAATGTTTGTGTTTAAGCTCTTTTACTGCTTTTCTAGACGTTAATGTCAATAAACTGAGCATAGGTGCACGTTAAAATGTAACCTGCTTATTTGCTACTCCTAGGCTTTTGCTATCATGCTTGTTGCATTACAAATGAGCAACAGGTCCACATAGTTCACTATAAGGCTGCGTTCACACCTAGGCTAATCGAATATGCGTGTTTGTCGCGAAACAAACACGAGTTTCCGAGGACTACCTGGCTGTATCCCAATGGATACGCGCGGCAAATACGCCCCAAAGAAGCTCCTGTACTTCTTTGGGCGTATGGCGTTTTGCAGCGCCTTCCTACTCGCTTTAAAACGCCCAGGTGGGAACCGTGCCCATAGCCAATCATTGGTTTTCACATGTTGAGCGTTTTACAGAGCGTAGGAACACGCTGTAAAACGCCCAGGTGTGAACCAGGCCTAAGAATATATTAAAGAGGACTCAGGCCTGGTTCACACCTGGGCGTTTTACAGAGCGTCCCTACGCTCTGTAAAAGGCTCAACATGTGAAAACCAATGATTGCCTATGGGCATTGTTCCCACCTGGGAGTTTTACAGCGCGTAGGAACGCGTATCCATTGGGATACAGCCAGGTAGCCCTCGGAAACGCGTGTTTGTCGCGCGTTTTTTTTACCACGAATCACGGTAAAAACACGCGACAGACGCGCATATTCGATACGCCTAGGTGTGAACCCAGCCTCAAAGTCTAGAACTGGCTTTCGGTCTACCACTCCTTTGTGCTTCTTCCATGAAACAAATGTAAGAACTTTGAAATTCTCAACCCCTTTCTGGCACTCTCCAGAAAGTAAATAAAAGTGTAGGTGTTCACGGGGGCTGTTTTGCAGCAGGAATCATGGTCGTTAAATGATAAACTATGCATGGGTAAGAAGTGGTGAGTGATTCATTTATTAATATCAATGCTGCCCAGTCAAAAAGCTATATTTATGTTTTCAGCTAGACCAGACAAAAACAGAGAGGTGGGGCAAATACTGTCAAACAAACTACACCATTTTAGAATACTACTGGTTTTATTTATTTGAGTTTTTAATTATGTTATCTGGTCCTGATATGGTTTCAGTATTCAATTTCAATATCAGTGAAGCCTAACTTCTTCATGACCAGAGGTCATTGATGCCTAGATTCTCACTTCAAATTCAGCAGCTGCAATATGCATTGGATAACTTTAAAATAATCCTAAGGCTTATTATTCCACCTAAATATATTTTACATTGTTTTTTTTACAATGTTTTACATTGTCAAACATTTTAACTTCTTAAATTATATTTTTTAATTGTACTTGTTTTTGTGTGCATAAGGCCCCTTTCACATGACATTCCGATCAGATCCGCCTGTCACTTTTTCAGACGGATCTGATCGGAAGCACGATGTCAGTCTGTGGGCAGCCAGATCTAAATGAACGTGTGTCTGTTTACATCTGGTTACCCCCGGCTCCGGCCAGGTCTGGAAAAACATACAGATCAGATAACAGGTCACATAATCGGGAACCATTTTAGTTGGTTCCCAATCATTAGTCTAAGCCAGGGGTGCCCATAAGGTCGATTGCGATCTACCAGTCGATCACTGGTAGATGGCGATGTCCTGTCTTCTCTGGATCCCCGCTGCTCTCCCCCATCTTTATGCAGCGGGGATCCGAGGAAAAGTGAAGCTGCAGTCGGCGGCGGGGGACCGAGCCGCTATCACAGCAGCACGCTGGCCCCCCGGCGGCTGAAGTGCTTCTTTCACTTCTCCTCGGATCTCCCGCTGCCTCTACCCAGGAGAGCAGGGGGGGATCCAGAGGAGAAGTTGCAGCCCCCCTCTGTGCGTGTCCGAGCAGCAGAGGATCGGTACATATCAATGATATGTACCAATCCTCTGTGCAGGACAAACTTTGGAGCGATCAGCTGATCACTCCAGTGTTTGTAAATAACTGGGGACACATAGTATTATGTGTCCCCAGTTATGAATGAACACGATGTGATTTCCATCACTTCCTGTTCATTCATGAGTTTCTCAATGGGGAGAATTATTCTGTACAGAGGCTCTTCCCCATTCAGAAACTGGTGATAGTAAATATTTTCTGAATGAATGGGAAGCCTCTGTGCTTTCCATTCATTTAGAACAGAGGCTGCAGAAAAAGAGATTGAGGACTTTGTGTCCTCAATCTATTTTTCTATTTTAAAAGGGAACTATCAGGGAGCTGTTTAGACCCCTAATATTTCTCCGAGGCCCCCAACAGTAAAAAAAAATATTAACATTAAAAAATAAAAATTAAATAAGAAATAATAAATA